>NC_049989.1:8561515-8605722 GCF_000003815.2 Branchiostoma floridae | reverse complement strand
GTGGTGAAAAACTTAAACGAGTTATTCATAAATATATGGTTTTTACAACGACAAAAGTAGATGTATCGAATACTTGAAACGCTAGATATAAGACTGAAACCCCACATCGTATTAAGTCTGATGTAGGAAACTATGACTACATCCATAGGGGTTATGTCTAACTAAGTTATCTTATTTGATTATCAGTGTCTTTCCGGAACCACCAAAACTGTCGGACCGTTGGTGGAATATTTGCAGCTTACTCTGGTAGTATTTTCAGACTCTCACGTTAGAGGATAAGCATGTGAGAGTAAACAGTTGTCGTCTTCTGTTTTCGAAACTTCCCGGTATGTTCCGGACAAACTTTCCGTTCTTTTAGATAGTAGGGAAGTCTGTTTCACATTACATGAGCTTCAAACTCAAGGCTAGACTCAGATAGCAAATGTACGTACGTATTATACAATCTTGTAAGTTTTATCTGAAAGAAATTCATTTGGTCTAGGAGAGGTGTTCAAAGGGGTTTTGTAGTTTTAAACATACATTTGGGGTTCACATGGACCTCAGCACTCCTTTTTGCTATTCGATATTTGTCATCGCAAGATTGTCACCATACATACCCGAGGTCATAAGTTTCTTTTATATGTTACTTTTATATGGGTTACATTTTATAGGAGTACGCTGTGGTAAAGGGGTGTTGTAAATAGTAAACAATGACCACAGTGGGAGTCGGGTCCTTTAAAAGTAGAAATGCAGTCATCACTCATTTTTTTATCTTCGCTAAGGCCTCACTGACTCAATTATGTGGATAGCATACGTGCCGGCGTCAGATTTTGTCCAGTTCCTAAACAAAGTACTGTGTATCAAAATGAAACAGCAAAAAATGAAAGTAAAAAAATGAACCATAAATGAAAAAAATATGAAGGTGACATATCTGTCGTAAATTAAGAATTAGTGGAATGCATACTATTAAAATAGTGGAATAGATACTAATAAACTAAGTCTTCCAAAGTCAATGAAGAAGTTGTGAAATAACAAATTAGATGTTATAACATCGTTCATAACGTAGTTCATAACTACTTTGTCCAACTTTTATTTCGCAAGCTTGCGTGAGTTTGGGAATGCCCAGAGGACGCCATCCATACAATCAAATCAGTATGGCCTGAGTAGTATTTGAAAGATTTTCAGTTGTCAACATACAGTTACAGTTATCGCATAGGGAATGCAAACCTGCCATGTTCTGTATGTCGTAAATAACGCAAACAGGCTTCTTACATGAGGTGAACCGATCTTTTCAAGAAACCGACAAGCGAAATGAGACAAAATGAACATCATGTGCACATGGTTTAAAGTTGTGAAACGTTATACGCTTTCAAAGGATAGTCTCGTAAAGATAGGACCAAATTTACAACTTGGATCTGGTCTTGTTTGACGACATGGTCATGAATGTGAGACCTGTAGCCTTACAAACGCTTATTAGCATCGTATGTCTTGTTGCCTTGAGAGGCGTTTAGGAGTAACCAACTACATGCTTGTCGAGTTCTTTGAAAACTAATAAAGTAACCAGGAGGTTCAAGGTCGTTAAACTAATTAACTATCCTGGACGGAATTGCATGTTGGTGAATATAAATTGATACACATTTTTCTAATAATGTATTTCTTTTAGTGCACTACTTTTCGAAACTTTCTATAATCTATTTTATTTTTTGTTTTTCTTTCGATATCACTTTTTTCCCCTATTTAAGTCCCCGTCCATGTGATTCTGCGTCGGGCACAAAACCGAACTTTCTGAACTTAAAGCTTAAAAGAATTAAGAATTTTTCTTTTTTAGAAGTATGTAGATCTCCCATCTTGTGTAGCCAGACGACAAAGTTACTTGATGTGTAGTAACACATTGGGCTCCATCTATTGACACATACTACAAATAAGGCGATTTACAATTGTCCTTTGGTGACGTTAAACCTCGTGTACGGATTAGCTTCAGGTGTTAGTTCCAGGTGTCAATCTTTAGCACATAAAAGAACACAACACACTTATCAAGAAGAGCATGGCTGACCCAATGTGTTAGGCTGAAAACCCAAGCCTTAGCGAAGCCACACAGCACCATTGTGTGAAAAATTAATGCTTCTCTGTTCACCGCTGTAGCCAGATAATGGGCTTTAGACATTCGTCTTAAGTCTCCTGTCAGATGTAATGTTAGGCACGAACTTTTCCCCTTAAGGGAGGCTTAAGTTCAGGACGAAATTTAGTACAAAGGAAATGGCAAAATGACATGGGCTTGGCAATAAGCCGGCGGCGACATTTGCAGTGCTCAGAATTTAGCAGGTAGTCTTGAGAGCCAGGTCATTAAAGAGAGCCAGGTTTCGGGCTATTTCATTCCACAAAACACAAAGGGTATTAACATTTTGTTAAAATCTTAGTTGTAAGGCAAGTACAAATACAATATGGGTAGTATATGGGTAATGATTTTTATATTATGACTGGACTGTGAGATTATTTGTTAAAAACAGGAATATAAAAACAATTAGGATCATCATCTCTATCTTTTGATAATGGAATCGTCCTCCCCAAATGTCGTCTGATTCTGAGGGACATCACGAATGACGGTCAAGGCCAAGGGCGAATGATTCACGATTGGGGAGGGGGTTTCTGGGATTAACCGGATGTGATTTTCTGCCAGACGAACGTGCAATTGACCATGAACTTGGAAATATGGTTAACCGATGTAATACTCTCCAGAGGGGAGGCTGTTCTGGATTCCAAACGTGACCCCTTCTCCATGTATTATTCGGACCGAGTTTTGGGTAACGTTGTACATGGTAATTTTGTCGAGGTACGGAGCAAAAATACGTACACTTAATTATTAAATACTATTGACGTATTGTCTCCTTGAGTTGATGGTTACTAGCTACAGAAAGACAAGGGAGAAATCCTAAATCGATGAAAAAAGGTTGTAACACCGGTCGACCTGTCGTCAAACAAGCATGAGATAGCGGCGTTGTTATGGTTGAACAAGTGAATTGTACCACTTTGTGCCAGCCACCTTGACTTTGATAACCTAAAGTAAACAATGATAAACTCTTAGCGTACTAAACCCTCAGCATTTCCAATTAGTAAGGAGCAGCTTATTTAAAATGTAAGTTTCAAGCCTACTCATTAAAATGGAATGTCTGGCATAAATGGAAGCAAATGATAGCAATTTCTTTATGTTTGTGTTTAAAGTAAAACCGTGATTTTACGTCTGGCTACATAACAGCTGAAAATTACACCACGACAGCCTAGCCATGAACTTGACTTAATGTCACACCTTGGAACGAAGTCATTTCCCTCCAGACAACGGTACCATTGTTTTCTCACTGAGAGGTATTCCATACTTCTCCTCTCACGAAAGCTTGATAGGAAAAAAGGAACAGCAGCCTAAAAGAGTGCCAAGGAGTGGGTTGGGTAAGGTCTTCGGGAAAGGTAGTACAAGATTTCGTAAGTAGCAAAAAAAATGTGGCGCCCGATATACCACTTAAACAACCACTAATTTTGTTAGTTCGAATTAACTCAATTTTGATTAAGGATTTGATTTATCAGAATTCCCACAAGGATCAATTTAAGACTTCGACTGATCCTTTTTAATCTCCCGCAAGAGATCAAACGCTTGTAGAGCGAAAGGTCACCTGAATGAGTCAAAATTGGACGCCGTGACGATATATGACACGGTAACATGAAGTCCCTACCACGAGGGGAATCGACCGCTGTGAAAAGAGTTTGAAGGGTCAATAATTACATGGGTGATTACTGCTGCACCTAACATAACACCCGACTTGGGCGTGACGCCGGGGTCGTCTGGGGTCAGACAAGAACCAGCTTGGGCTCTGGAAGTTCAAACCAACAAAGACATGCTTGTACCAAAGTAAACTTCATATCTAAGAGAAGGAGGACACTTTGTTATGATTTTTTAAGGAGTGACTTTGAAAGGTCATATGTATGGACTTGCCGCCAGGAATATGTAAAGAAAATTATCCCCGCTTTTTATTTGGTCTAGTCATGAGCCGAAGCTTGATTAAATCGCGCCTATAGCGCCCAACATCCTCTGCGGGAACCGGGAGAGGCCAGTTATAGCCCTAGATAACGGAGTTTGCGTTAGTGTTTGCCTAGTCATGAACTAGCACGATGGGGATACAAACTCAGTCACGTTTCGAACCGGATTCTTTTCGTCACAGCGCCACCTAGTGGCGAGAAGTAGATGCAGCTATCATCGTATTGAAGAATATAGAACAGTTACACGGCCTGTATCAAAAACGTTGGTAAGCGTTATAATAAAAAAATATTCTAGTTGTGTGTAAAGAAAATGTCCTTTGATTTACCAATCTGATGAAACTATTCACGGCTCCATGAGAGACGTTTCACAGAAGACTGCACAGTGCAGTGTACAGACCGCGCGCCTTGACCCAGACCGGACCTGTGCCGGCTCAGACACATTAATCGCTCAATCGGACGGCTCCCCTGTCTCCGTCTCACACAAACCATGCCCTCATCTCCGCACAGACAGGCCACCAGATCCTAATCCGCTATTTCCGAAACCTATCAAGGTTTTTACTTTCACTCACATTCCAAAGATTGGTCACTGTTGCTGACGGTGGCGGAAAACTGAAGCACTGAATCACTCACCTGTCAAATGGTGTAATCTCCAAGCAGATGTAGGGACAGGTTTGGTGTTTTACGCGTGTTTTGTGGCGTTTTGATTTGTATGTCTTTCTTATTAGCTAATTTGAGCTGGTCGCCTTATCATTCTAAAAAGATTAACCATTAGAAAGATGAACAAAATGTACTAAAACACGTGTAAAACACTGATCCTAGTCTTACATCTGCCTGGAGATTGGCTATTAACAAATTTTCCTTCATCACCCTCATTTTCTTTCTTCTACCCTATCTTTTTTTAGTTCTATCCTTTCCTTCTCTTCGTCCTTACCCTTTACGTGTTTGCTTTTTCGAAATCTTTCTCAATCCTCTTTCTTTTCCAACTTCTCCTTTCTTTATAAAATAAATCAAGAGACACAGTTCAGTTCAGTTCAGTTCAAGACACACAGGACACCAATTTGATGAGTTTATGTCAGAAAAACACTGTATCACGTTTCTCGTACGCAGGGTGCTCAGCTTGAGCCCAATCTGCACAGTTAGCGCCTACTGTGCTGTTTTACAAATCCATCCAGCTGTACCAACCGGTCCTGGCAGTCTTCCCGCGTTTTCTGCTTAGTGGGGTAAAAGATGTCACCCAGGGAGTCGCCTGGTGGTTTGATTGTGATCCAAGTGGCCGTTAAGTTGGAATAGCTACATCCATGTCCTCGGTAAGGGCTGTTTATGTGAACAGGATTGAGCAGGTGGTTCGGACACAAATGTCGCTATTGTTTTGTGTGCTTTTGTTTTAACGAAACTATCCCCTATTTCCGTTCTAGAGGCATTAGTTTCGCGTATATCAAGATAGAAAGACCAGGGTATAGAGTTCTGATGATACTCTGAACATTGACGCAGAGTGGTGAAAATACACGCCGAAGCTCACATTGGAGCGTTGGCCAGTTGTATGTGTATGAATGGTTGCCTTCAAATGTACATTTTATTATAATGGACCATGGGGCAATAACTTTTTTTATTGGCAACACAAGCATAATCAAATTTTTGACGATCTGGTAGTGGATAATGAACCTTGATATCTGTCCACTGAGGGTGTTGGCAGTCATATATGTCACACTGTTCAACCCTCAGCGGGGATATACGGGGTACACAACTTAGGGGACAGAAGGGACGGCAAAAGAGATTATAACATGTGAAAATTGTATCAAGAGCATAGCACTCTTATTCCAGTACTCTGGCACATTGTATGCAAGGGCGTAACAATGGATAAGTTCACGGAGAAATGATATACCATATGCGGTGTCGTTCTGGACTTAGGTTATTGCCCTATCCTGTGGTATCCAACTCATTACAATACACCTACCCCCTCTAGAACCAAGAAGGTTTTAATCTATTCTTATTAAAACCTCCTTGCTAGAACCAATGGCCAATTTCTACTATACATTGCGATAGGGGAGCTTGAAATGAAAGTGTTACAACTCCCATATTCCAATGTTCCAAAACTACTGGTTCCAGGTTTAATACACCTGCCTACGATAGTCGCAGTCGATTGGCCGTAAATCGTGCAAGGTGTCGTAAATGGCAATCCTCTTTACTGACCTTCAAGTGCGAGTGCACACATGTTGAAAAACGAGATATCAAACCCAAAGGTTCTGCCGCAGTACCACGAAAAGCAAGCAGGGGTCCCAAAACTATTCATTCATAAATAAGACAAGCACATACAAGTTTAATAATGCCAATCCATCCATAGCTTCTTATATAGTGCTGTTCATACACGCACACAGACACACAGACACACACACACACACACACACACACACACACACATACATACATACATACAAACAAACATACACACACACAAGGCACCGAGAAAGTTTTCGCCATTGAAGTAGATTTTGCAACTCTCCCCTCTGTCAGAAATTTTGTTTGACAAACCTATCTTCCCACAATATATCATAATCATATGCGACTCTTAAAATTGCCTTCAGATGGTCGCACTAACGATATATTTATAAAACAATAACCTTGTGAACCACTCTTTTCATGTTAACACTTACTCGGAATATGTCGTAGTTATTTTAGGAAAGTGTAGTGTCTGGTCCCTTCATCTTGGTGACCTACCGTCGAGTGTTATTGACCCTACAGCGGTTTGTATTTACCTGTGGTTGTGAGAAAACCACTACAGGCACGACTTACGCGGACACACAGGCAAACTTCGCAGACACACAGGCAAACTCCGGAGACAGGCTAACTGGAGTTACTCTTCCGATCACAACTAGCCCGGTAAACGCAGACATGCAGATCCTCTATGTCAACAGTACGTGCTGTTGTTACAGTTAACACGACATGCTTGGGACCTCGTCTGGTGTTGTATTCAGGTCTTGTGACTCTTTTACTTATTTGTGGAAGGGAGAAACAAATCTAAACCCGGGGTGTCAGGGATTGAGACACAGGGATGGCCACCTCTGTCCTGGCCTCTGAGCTAGATGTTTACTTGTAACACATGTAGGACATCTCTGTAGAATGGAGGTGGCGCAACACTCAACTCCTATGTTTACAAAATATCCTGCAGGGACGAAAGACACAGCACGGTTTGAATCCGTTCTTCTTCCTTGAAGACATGTATGCTCTAAGTCAGCCCAGTCGAGCTAAGAACAAGACAATTTTTTTTACACACTTCATTAAATTGGGCATAAAATTGACAAAAACGAAAACATGAAGCGGCATTTTTACTGAGCAGCACGTTTGCCTCTCTTGGTGATTTGATTTACTTCGGTGCACTAATTACCCATTAAAAGTATATGGTTTGTTGTGGTAGTGCATGGAGTATATTTTTGCTAACTGTAGAACACAAACATATATTTCACAATGCTACTTAACGTACAGAGTTACGTCTGGCGAATACTTAAAATATTTTCTAACTACAACACATGTTGCGATAAATTCCCTTTACTATGCCCATTGGATGTTTGGCAAGTCACTCCTCGTAAATATTTCAAAATCTTCTTTGCCACATGTTTTTGTATGGTCAGAACCCCGTCAGCACAATTAGCGTTACTGGTACTATTGCCACTATATTGCCACTGTAATAACGCTTGAATAGTTACAATGACCTGGGATAGCGTGCACAGGGGTTCTAGTATATCTTGTAAATCTCATTCGACAGGTGCCAAGGTGCATTTGGACGTGGGTACACTAGCGACCACCCTCCGGAGGCGTTAGTGTTAACAGAAGAGAAAAAAACTCTCTCTTTATATACCGTGGACTGTTCGGAAGGGGGTTGGACTAGGCATATAAAATGATACTTTGTCAGCTCTGACCAGTAAGAAAAAAAAAACTAGCAACCGACCCTGTCAAAATTACGAAGGAAATATTAGAAAGCGTAATACTTCACATCTCCAGTGACTATCATTTCCCGAAACACGTCTTTGTCCAAATTGTAAAGAGATTCTTGAAACAGTGGACCAACCCTGACAATTAATGGACTACCCTCGACACGCAGACATTAAACATTACGTAGGAATATGAGTCCAAGGCTAGATAAACTTTGCAGCCCCACTTTCTTCGTATTTATGAAATCATAAACAAGTACCGCTGTCGCTAAAATGTGTTTTCAATTCTTCTGGAGGGTCACAAGTCTCATGTTCGTGGACAAATTTCGCACTTGTGTTCATGATCTGAAACATGTGCACAGTCATGCAAGGAAGGCATTAGCAGCTGAGCTTTGAACTCTTTACTAAGGAAGGTAACGAAACACCCTTGTCTGATCTACGAGCGTCTCAAAGCGAATTTGGTATAATCTCCAATCAGATGTAATGGTAGGGCTTGTGTTGTGTGCCTTTTGTGGCATTTTCTTTGCCTCCCCTTTTCTTATTCAGCACACACATCTCTCTAATCATTAGGGCGACTTTTTCAACACGACAAGTTCAACCCCCACACCGTTAATCATTACATGTGATCTCCCTCGTTACTTAGTCTAAAAGGCTTTGGTCTAAACAAGAAACCATGACGCAGGAGCTGATTTGAAGAGTTTGCTCGCTTTGCCCGTGAACCGTTTAGCGCCCACTTCCGGTGCTTTTTAGATGTACTTGAACTTAAAACATCTGGACGGCAAGTTTTGTTGGGTGTGAGAGTTAATTAGCACGGCCCTAGCAGGCTGAGACCTTTGGAAAATAACCCCTAGTGATCTGGAACGGCTCCCAACAGGGAAGCATTCTCAGACCCTGACGTCTTCTAGCCAGTGTAGAGAAATACACGTGTTTTGTCCGTACACGATTAGCATTGCCAAAACCACATGGGGTCGCCATCTTGGCATATGACGTCACAGGCACCTGAACTCTCGTGGGATCTCGATCCCGTGCACCTGTGCGAAACGTGAGGTCAATGTAAGATACTGTTTGAAAACTTATAGGACAGACTTTAGAAAAGGGGGACAGTAGCATAGGTATACGAATGTTAGCAAACCCAGTTATCTTGGTACATTGGCCAAAAGTTGAACTGCTTGGATTGAGCCACAGCCACATATTCTTGGATCCACAGTATTAACCTAACCCTTTCGTGTATCAACACTTTCCACATTCCTGTCAAAACAGTGCACCTTTCTATCCGTGCCAGCGGTATGTAGACAGCTTCCAGACCAACGGTAGACCTCCCACAGTTTCAAGACCCTTCGTTAATACGTCCATGACCACAAGCATAATTTAATTATCCATGGGAGTGTGTGGATCGTCTCACCTTGACCTTGCTTTTATTACTTAACCCTGTCTCCTGAATAGCACAGTAGTCTGTCATAAGTCCCTTTTAGAAAACAATCACCTAGATTGACGAATTTGGCTTCAATATTACTTCGCATGTGGGCAATACATAAAAAAACGAAAATGTAAAAAAAAGTTCATATATCAGGCTAAAGACCAAGGCAAAGTGATACTATAAGAGCGCAATGTTTATTTTTTCGGCTTTTTGTGATCCAATGTTCTGGTGAACTAAAAACATATCATGATAGTGTACACCTGACGTGAGATCTAAATCTGATTAAGTGTCTGTATACATTCGGTTCAGATGTATTTATGGTCGTATTTTTGCAGGAGTTCCCAGGGGATTAGCGCAAGATCCCCTGCACGAGTTAGAAAAATAAACAACCCTAAGTTCATGTGATGCCTCACGTATGCAATGTCTTTGCTGCGTGATTTTTTTAGCTGTTTAAAAGTCGTGGGATTCGGCAAAGTTTAACCTTACATCCTGTATAGTTTGGTGGTATCCATTTGAAAAAAAGCTCAGCACATTAAGTGCATGTAACTTTTTATCTCAGCGATACGGGGAAGGTTCACAAACTTCACAATGTAAACACGAGGCCGTTTTTCCTTGCGAAAACGACTAGGTTGTCTTAAGAACTCATAAAGGCCTCAACAGTAGAAATATCTTCTAGATCTAAACAGGTGATATCTTATCTTAGATCGCAGTCGATCGAGTGAACTACTTGTCATACCATGTACGAGGGGCATTCAATAAGTAATGCCCCTGACCCACTGCTAGTTGTCTGATCTAGATGAAATGTTGCATGTGTAATGAGTCATATGTCTATGGATTATGTTGCAAAATACAGCTCTGAACTAATTATGGTTACTGATTTACTGGTGTTTGAACTGAGTCAGGTGCGAAATGGACCAGGTGTGAAATGGAGCAAGTTTAGTGTCGCGCAGTGATCCGGTTTTTGTATTTGAAAGGACGCACACCAAAAGGGACTTTTGATGAAATGAAAAAAAACTTATGGTGATGATGCCCCATCATATGACCTTGTAAAACGCTGGCATCCTGAATTCAAACAAGGCCGGAAGTCTGTGGAAACAGCTCCCAGACCTGGTCATCATCATCATCATCATGGGTTACCCCCATATAACCCCGCAAGGGGCAAAGTAGGGGGGGAGCTGAGGTCCCGGGTTAGGGCGGGCAGCCCTCCTGCCTGGCGCGGAAGCTCTCAACTGTGGGAGCACTTACTACCGCACCAGGCAGGGAATTCCACTCCGGAATTGTTCTAGGAAAATATGAGTACTTGTATGTGTCTGTTCTTGCAAAGATTGGTTTGTACTTATGTTGATGGCTGCCTCGGGTTCGCCCTTGGGTCGGAATCAGTAGGTTCTGTGTGTCTATGTTAATCTTGTTGTCGTCCCTCTTCTGCCATTGGTGAGGCATCTGTCGGAGGACCAACCTGGGATGTCCTACAAGAACGGTGTCCAGAGCTACATCAAATGATGGGAGAAATGCATAACTCTGGGTGGTTCCTATGTAGAGAAAGACTAATAACTGTGCCAAGTTTCATTAATCTCCTGCTATGGGAAATGAGTCAGGGACATTACTTATTGAATGCCCCTCGTACTACTATGATGTAGATTCTAATCCATAAAACAATTCGTCGAAAACAGTATTTCTTCTATCGACATTTTACATTTCTTGTTCACTTTGCAGCGAGATTATAGCTAATTGTACTTTGTAATCCTACTTTAAAGCTCCCTTAAATGATGTGGTGTATGTAAACCTGATACGGCGTGTTGAATAGAGCAGGCGATACAACGAATATGGTGTTTTAACACAGTATATGTAGCGATATATGTTGATAGATTTATTAGGACTTGAAGTAATTTGTATCTCTGTTATTTTTCATCTGACCCTTACCTCCCTCATGACCTCAATGAAAAGCGGCCTGCAGGCCGATTTGAGCTTCTCGTGTATAAATTCACACAATTAACGCCTTAATTTTTTGGCGACGCCTAAGGGGTGGAGAGGATAGTATAGTACAGGGATTGAATTGTTCCTCCTTGTCCCAACAGTTACCGCATCGCGTTCCGTCCCCGGCAGCAGCTGACGTACAAGACTGTGACGGAGCAGCGGTACCGGTGCTGTCCGGGGTTCACCGGGAGGAACTGTGACCAGCGGGTCCAGCAGCAGCACCGCCCCACCTACCTGCCGAACGGCAACGGCAACAACAACCAGCCCGCCCGCCTGCCAGGCGTCACCACCCTGGACGATCAGCCTGGTAAGGGACATTTCAACAGTCATACTTTTACCATGTAAATCTTCAACATGTTGTTTTTGCTCCGCTTATTCTTCTTCTTTTAACAAATATGGTCAATGACCCGGACCAGTCAGCTATCACCATGGTTACTGGTAAAGTTGTAGACACGATGTGGTGTTCGATTATACTTTGTAGCAAGTGGTGCGACGAAGCTGGAGGAGCCACACTGTTATCTCTTGACGAAAAGACATGTTATAAACGTCGATACATGGGTAGTTTGGGGGTGTAAGCCCAGATTGATTTTGCGTTAAATTATTGTAAAATCATATCCAAATTTTTTTCGCTATTTAAAAACATAACTCCTAGTAGTTAAGCCTATGGTAAGCCATTTCCTGCAAGATTCCAACGGGGGGGGGGGGGACCAAGATTCCACCCCCTCTGTCACTTGATTATATTTCTTTATAGCTAAAATCGACTGTGTAGAATTATTTCGTTCTTGCCAATGTTCAATGTTCATTCTGTTTTTACTACCAAGAAAACAGACCATGGCTGATGGCTTACTACTCACAACATTCTATATCCCCAAATCTTGACCATTCATAATTCCCTTGAAATTGTGCGCGGCGAATCATGAGAACAGCGACTCATGGCGGATCTTGGTAACATTACAGTTTTCTGTACCACTACCAAACAAATTCCAACCAGTTTTGAGAAGCAATCGCTATACTACAACATAGTCATGTCGCTTGTCACTATTTCTCTGTGTAGACGAGATGTACATGAGATAAAGTGTCGTTTCCTTTGAAAAATCCGTTTTTTCCACTATCTAGCTGGGTGGTTCCATGACGGGTTGGGTGGATGTAAAACGGAAATGAACATGGGTCCTGGGAATCGAACCTAGTCAAAGCTGTATCCGGTAGATACGCAAATATACTGGTCAAGATCTTCCGTATACAGGAACTGGCTTCGTATCATAGTCGGACGAGTTGGCGTAACAAAAACAATTGGCATTTGAAAAACGGATGGTGTTTATGAGAAAGATGCAATATAAAGTGTTAAACACGAGAATGATCAAAGGAAGTCGGATCTGTGAACGTGAATACAGGAAGCTTTGTCTCCTCTCAAGTAACACGACTAATGGATCGGGAACCAAATTAAAATTGAGACCAGACATGAGCAGACAATATACATGAAAAACACTATAATGACTATATTGCAAATTCTTGCATGAAGGCTTATTGCATGTATCAGGGCATAGCAATGGTGACAATGGTAACGTGGAACTGATGGCTATTTTAACAAATGCTAATTGTATAAATGACATTCGTTTAAAACAGTGGAGGACGGCAAATCTTCTGTCATGCATGGATTATTTTTTTTCGCTTGCAAACGTGAAAAAAGGATATTATTTGTTTACTTTGAAAAAAAAAGCTCTCGTTTCAGTAAGCAATGTTTTTGACAATTCACAGACAGAGAAATAGAGACAGATACCTAGTCAGAATCTATGACCATTTTGTATTATAATACATTTATGAAATTTTTTTTCGTTCTTAAAGATTGCTGTGGTCGAGTGGACACCTTGGAGAGAAGACTGTTGGAGATAGAAGTACAGGTAAACATCTAGTCTACTACCCCTGACCGAATGCGCAGTTTCAAATTAGTGGATGGGTGTTTGCATGGGAGTCCCACTTTTTTAAGTGTTTGCTCTTAAAGATGTACCGTGCACTTTCCTTGTGAGTCACTGAGAAAATGATATATATGTATTCTAATGTGTGCAATGGTCATCATATGGTTTACAGTAGGTGTAAGTGAGGTTGAAACATTGGATTTGTTATAATAGACTAGTTTTATAGTGTTGTGCGGGACACGTGACCACAGGTGTGGTACCTGTGATGACGTATGTCCTGTTTACAGGTTGTTTTTTGTTGTTGTTTTCTCCTTGTGTTTTTCTCTAGATGAAGTCAATGGCCACCCAGTCCACACAGCACCTGTCTGGTCCCCAGAAACCTTCAGGTATCTATATCCGGGCATAGTGAGCTCATTTACATATTCTCTGTAGCGATGACGACTCTCATGTGACGTACTTTCTGTTCTACAGATGAAGAACGTAAGCTTCGCTGACCCGGGGGCTGTATCACGCGGCCCGCCTGGGCCGGAGGGGATACCCGGGCTTCCTGGAGTAGAGGGCCCGCCCGGTCTGACCGGGCCGCCCGGTCCCCGTGGTGAACCGGGGCTTAGGGGCCAGCCAGGCTTCCCTGGACCACCGGGCCCGCCGGGGGATAGGGGGCCGCTCGGTCTGCCCGGTCAGGCTGGCCCACAAGGGCCGCCAGGGGAAACCGGTGTCCCCGGCATACCGGGCTTACCAGGACGTGACGCTGATCCATTCTTAGTAGCGACGGGCTTCCCTCCATTAGCTAACCGGCCAGGTGAAGTAGACTTAGACTAAAAAAAACTACAACTGTTATACAGGCTGGCTTCTACCGCTTTGTCCTTTATAGCTACACAGACTGACATGTACACAAGGAAAAAAACAAGAAACTTCCTTCTATCACCTGAGTTCAGCTTTTAATTAATTTTTAAGAATAACGGTGCAATATTGGAGAAAATAAAGAAAAAGCAGCGACATCTGCTCCCTACCAGTGTAATAGCCAAAACTACACCCCTGAGGATATTGTACCTGTGTCGGCCCGTTACACCGTGAGTAGGTGTATGTCATGCATTCAGGAACAGTGAGTTCACGTACATGCCATGTCTGTTTGTCTGTGACAGGATAGGGAGTAGAAGCCAGTCTATGTAACAGCTGAAAGGGGACAATGTCACTATATGCTGTGAAAAAAAAAGAAATTAAAAAGTACGACGCACTTTTAGTACGTCGTCATTTCTTTAACCAATTGCGACTTTGCTTAAACTTAAAATTGGTTAAACAAAATGATTTCCGATTGCAACGGAAAACAGATTCGTAAGTCTTGATTTTTGGTGAGCATTTGTGACATGTCTTCTCATAGCTAACAAAATTATGCATTGGCTCATTCTTTCTTGTTTAATATAATAAAAGGATGCCGATATATAGCTATAGCATTGGCAAGTATGTTAACCAGTAGTTCTTACATGAATACTACAACACTTTAAATCGTAGTGATTGCCGACATTATAACAAACGAAATATGATTGTAACATTATTCTAACTCTTTTGTAGTTTTGCTCTAGCTACAGTTTATATCGTGATATGCGGAACTTGAGATAGATTGTTGCTTGCATGTCAGCAGTGTAGTTTGTTCTTTTTATGACCAATTATCTAAAACAATCTTTACTTATACGCCTGAGGAACTCTTTTAATTCGACTGACACGACAGACACCTCGAGATCGCGGCGCGAACAAGAAAGAAAGCATTAATTCTAATGATAAAATCCGCAATATCCTAAATACTACAAGGCTGCTATATACGTATACGTTTGAATGTCGGAAAATCCAATTATTTTGAAGTTGTGCAATTTGTTGGTGATTCTGTGTGTGAGCCATAGGACGCGGGGCGCGTAACAAGAAAAATTGACTGATTTATCTACTGAGTGATTGGAGACTCCTACAATATGATAGGAATAAAAGCACACTTTGCAAACAGCTATTGCTTACCGTATTGCTCTTGGAGTTCACCTTTTGCTTGTAGTCTAGTCATCTATATACAGTATAGCGCTTACAAGAAGCTACAATGTACTATACAGAAGATGACAAGCAAAGACACCCTCCCAGATAAATTAAGAGACCCCGCCACTCAATTATAGTCTATGTCTTGAACATATTCTTTCAACGTTACATCAACCTTACGAACCAATTAGAACCTGCCTAATAAGTTTAACATTTGTTCCTAATCCAACACAGACCAGGGCTGGACGTACCCTGCTGCAGCAGTAGAAGACGCCGGTGCGCTGGTGGGGGAGGGCGCCCCTGGCCCTGCCGGACCTCCTGGCCCCGCGGGACCGTCCGGACCAGGCGGGCCTCCCGGTCCCTCCGGCCCGGCTGGCACACCGGGCCCCGCCGGCCCGCCCGGTCCGTACGGTCTCCCTGGGAAACCCGGGCCAGCTGGAGAACCTGGTCTACCCGGGGCACCTGGCGTACCTGTAAGTATTTTCTAATCTATATGTTGCGTACATTTTTTTCCTTTCACATAACTGGTGAATCGCCTTAGGTTTGTCCAACTACAGGCTGAGAAAGAAGCAGGCTTCTGGCCTAGGCCTTAATTCTCAACCATGCCGGGTGGCTTTCGGAAACGAAAAATGTGATAAGAAAGGCTACAAAAACACACAGAACCTTAAAAAATAGTCAGGAGCGATATGAAAGGCAACAAAACACACAGAACTTTCATTTTTCGTTTTCGCAAGTATCTCGGCCAAGCCCAATTTCGGAAATGGGACCTAAGCCTAATAGGTTCAATCCACTTGCACCAGGTATAGACTCCTACTCGGTAAGGCCTAAGTTTCCAGGGCCCGGCCGGGCAGCGTTCGGGACTACAGAGGACCTATAAAGAGAATAGTCGTGGGCATTGTTTGCGCATATTTTTGCGTATGCATTTCTATTTTTCGTTTCCACAAACAGCCCGGCCGGGCTCCGGTTTGGAAATGTGACGTTAGCCTAAGTGTGGTGGGTTCTTTAACGTGCTAGAGGTGCGGTTCTCCTCAACCACGGAACCTCTGGCCTTACGTCCCATCAAAGGGGGCGTCTCTGATCGAAGCTAACACACGTAGGTGTCGTCACACATGCACACAAACCACAACATGAGGTACACGTACCTGACACTCCCCACACATCACTCTTGTCCGTTCACTGATACTCCTGTCTCAGAAATTACCGGACTGACCTCCGACCTTCGTCAGCCTGGCGATAATCACAAGGAAAATAAACGTTACATCTCAGTGTTTATGTGAGACTGGCCCGGGGACTGTTTGTGTGTATAAAGGTCCATCCGGCCCTATTAATTCTCAGATGGGATTTACACCTAACTTCACCCTGACTGGCACCATACTGTTTGGTGTAGGGCTCGGTCACACTTGTCGTGCGATCGTCGCACGAAGGCTAACTGAGGGTATTCTTATACCCCCCTCACATTACTTAGGCGAAAAACGAGTCTGCGAGCTCTAAATCACCTTGACGGGAAAGGGGGGGGGGGGCGGGCTCTGCCATTTCTTCGTCGGCAGCAGGGTCATGCCTCCTCGTAATTGAGAGCTCGCAGACTCGTCGTCCGATTGATTTTCGCCTAATGTGAGGGGGTATTAGGATAATCTTGCATGTGCAGTACACAATACACCTGTCTCGTCACGGAAAAGACTGTCTTAGATCCCAGTCGGTGATTGGTTCTGTCACAGCCTGCTCGGAAAATATCCGATATCAAAATGATCGTGCTACGGCCTTCGACGAACGTGACCGCCACGGTCTAAGTATCTCAAATCGGAAACATTGGCATTGTATCACGGCGTATCAAAAGACGCATTGTTTGGTGTACAAGTAGGATCACCTAGATTATAATTCCAGTATTTTTCCAAGGTCAAGAGCAATTTGTCCGTTTTCTTTGTCAACTGTCGGGCGTTCGTTCGGTACTTTGACGTTCGGTGTTTGCAACCCTAACAATACCGTGACGACATGAGTTTTTGTATGTTTGTGTAAGAGGCCAACTAAATGACCCCAAAACGCAAAGCTAGTCTCATATTTCATCAATGTCAAGTACATTTGCTCGTTCTCGCTCTTTCACTGTTTCGACGCAAGCTCGAACGACTTAAATTTTGACTACTAGAAACAGATGGCTTACAATATTGTGTATGATTTGTCTTCCATTTTAACGCATGACTGTGTGTTTGTGTCATCCGTAACGTGTCACACATCCTGTGTCCAAGAAGCCTACAGGTTTGTTTTGAGGCTTTAGACACATTGTCAGGTCAGTGTTGAAATGTCGGAACCGTATTGAGCTTTGCAGCAAGTCCAAAAAACATATCTTTGTCACGTCAGCAGAAGTACAAAATGTATAATAACCTAGTCACTAGTCTGTACATGTCCCCGCGGACTGCATGATGGGTTTCCTCGGCACTGTAAGCTTATATCCCCGCCTGGTCAACTGAACTCATTCCGATGTTATTGCCTGTCTGAATCCAATGCTTAAGTCAACGTTTATTGCACAACAATTGTCGCAGGTACAATGTAGGCCTAGGGCTTAAGGACGTTCCTGTGGGGTGGGGCCGTGGGGGTGGTAGGCGTAGCAGAACAGTCTGGATTCTAAGCTAGGAATGGAAAGTCGCATAACAGACAGCTGGGCAGATTTAGATTTGTAACTTCTTTCTCTATTATTTAAATTTAAACACCGTAAAACGAAAACATCCGTCGTCCATGAACGCCAGTATGACCTTTCCAGACAAGTTCTGCAGCTATTAGGAACTAAAGTGAGATGAATTTACTCTAACCAAACATCGAAATGCACTCATTTTCTCACTCACTTCCGTGAGGAAATGGGCTAGGTCAGTTGGCTGATTTCCATGGCCTACATTTTCAATTTTACGACTGACAGACATGGGTTAAACCTGTCAGTCATGAAAATACCAGGACGGGAATCCAACTGGATTGACTAAGTTGTCTTAAGAAGAATCTTATCATGTAAAAACTATGGCGAGATTTTTGCATACGGTATGAGTGGATCAAACCGATCCGGTTAAAAGGGGGTAGGGAATTTCTCGAGCAGCCTCGTAACCCCTGCTTCGCCTATTGGGTCATTTAGTCGAACTTGCTGAAGCTCGATGTTTCTTTATAGGAAGAAGCGATGTTGCCGCAGTCAGCGTAGTTCAGTGCTTAGAAATTGTCAATGGCCTTGCAATGAGCAAACTCGTTAAAATAGATATTTGTAGTAAGATATGCACACATGCATCTATCTGTGTATGGTAGGAAACATAAAGCAATATTGGAACTCGTAACTCTATTTTCATTTCTCTCCCATGTCCCCCTTTCAGGGCTTGCCCGCCAATGAAGAAGAGCTCCGCGGCATGAAGGAACACATCTGTGCCCTGTACGAGCGGCTGGTGCTGCTGGAGGTCATGGTGGTCCCAGCAGCCGCACCTCAGGCAGACGGTAAGAACGTCAAACATCAACCAGGCATACTTACTAGCTACTGTTTTTGACAACGCCTTTTATCATTTGTGCCCTTTATTTTTTGGTGACGCCTTAGAGGTGGAAGCACTTTTTCTCATGAATTCTAGTATTATCATGTTGTAATCAGTTAAGACCGTACGCAACACTTATCTTATCTATGAGAAGTTTGCTCGTTGAGATCAAGATAAGAGTTGAAATTGCTGTAAAAGACCGTATCGAAGAAACCAAATATGTTGTAACCACTTTGTTGTACATTTTATGTACTTAAGTGTTTAGCGTTGTTTAATGCAAAGCAAAACTTAAAAATTGAAATAATGTTGTTAGTCATAATACTAAGAAGCGACATGTAATCATCAATAGAACCTGTTCATTTTGTGTTGGCATGTAGCTATTGGACTTCCCGACTACTGTCGGACCGACGTTGCCCGGCATCAGTTCCCGCCTACTGGCAAACCTCAAGATGGCGGATTCAAACCTCCTACCGACGGGCAGTACGTGCCACCGTTCGGCAGCACGCAGGGCAGCAAGCCTGGCTTTGACGGGTCGCAAACGGCCTGGGATACGAACCTCATCCCGGGCGTCACGGGGACGGGCCCGCCGTACGTCGGTGGCCCAGATTACGGACAGCCAGACTACGGCCAGCCCGATGGTGGGGATACAACTGATTACGGGGTACCGGATTACAGCGGTACCAAACCGCCGTTCGTCGGACCGGATTACGGACAGCCGGATTATGGACAACCTGATTATGGGCAACCGGACAGCGGTACAGACGCACCAGTTGTTGATGGTACAGACTACGACCAATCAGAGAACGTCATACCAGGAAGCACAGATCACGTGACGCCTGACGAATCTCAGCCACCGTACGGTGGTCCAGATTATGGCCAGCCTGACGGGACAGATTACGGGCAACCAGAGGAGGGAGGTCCCGAAACAGACTATGGACAACCCGAAACAGACTATGGACAACCCGACATAGACGACGGGCAAACCGTAACAGACTATGGACAACCCGTAACAGACTATGGACAACCCGAAACAGACTATGGACAACCTGAAACCGACTATGGAAAGCCCGAAACAGACTATGGACAACCCGAAACAGACTATGGACAACCTGAAACCGACTATGGAAAACTGAAACAGACTATGGTCAACCTGAAACAGAGTATGGACAACCCGAAACAGACTATGGACAACCCGAAACAGACCATGGACAACCGGACACAGACGGAGAACAACCAGAAACCGATTATGTGCAACCCGATGAAAGCAGCACCGACTATGGACAACCTGAAGTGACAGACGGAGAAGGCGATTCTGTGGACATCACCGACGAAAACCAGCCCGAGTATGGTCAACCAGATTATGGTCTACATGGCGGGGTTGACTACGGCGAGGATGGAGGTACCGAGCCGCCGTACACTGATTATGACGGGTGGCGCCCCATCCCGGGGTCTCCCGAAGAGCCGGAGTACGAAGAGCCGGGGAGTGGAGACGACTTCCAGCCAGATGATGGTATCATACAGGTGTTACCGCCGTACGGGGGCAGGCCTGGGGAGATCTCTCCCGACCAGTCAGGCAGCGTGCCGTCCCAAGTCATCCCTCCCATCCTGGAGGTTCCCGACAGAGGGGACATCCCTGCCCATCACATCCCGCCGTACATCGTACCTGGTGCTGAAGACGGGGACCACCAGCAGCCAGACGACACGAACACTGTGTACGACGGCGGGCTGGATGTAGAGGAAGGGTACGAGGAATCATCCGGAGACTCCGAGACCGGCTCCGGTGACGATCACAACAACCCTTTGAGTTTCTTCGACTTCTGGAACCGAAGAGCTTAATGCAATAGAGTTAAAACTGTAGTTGGAAACAATGCGACACATCCCGCAATAGCCTTTGTATAACCTTACAATGAGGACCAATACGCTGTATTTATTAAAAGAATGGATTAGGGCTCCAGAATGTTTCTACCGGTAATTCTGTTGGAGGCATCGCCATGAATACATTTCTGAGCGAGGGATATTTTACATTCATAACACGTTACTAAACTTTGAGATTCAGGTCTCTTTTCTTCACAATACCAATTTCTCCTAAAAAGTAATTGCTCGACATTTCAATCAACACGATTCTAATATTAGACATGCTGTTTCATCAGACGTTCTTTGATATTATACTTAATTTCTTTAACTGTGCCTTTCACAAATATTTCAAAACATGTACGCGCGTCATAATCATGCAATATTGCTAGCTTCTATCAATCTAAATGTGCATGCAGTATGGCTAAATACAGACTTCCCTCGATTGCCCATATATGGCCTCCTTCGGTCAATATTGACCATGGTAAAATCCTAATTGAGATCCATAACTCAGTGAAAAGGAACTATGGTTATGTCAAGAATATGGTTAGATCGACTCTAAGTCAAATTACATATCTTGGTCTGTTTGTTGTATCTATCACATCGTGCAGAAGAGCTGACAAATGTTAAATCACCTCACAAGACAAAGTCACCCACACAGTATTATACCCATGTTCTTATATGTTAAAATGATGTTACCTATAATTAGTACGACATTTTCTGTGTTTTTTTTGCCTTGTTTTTCAATGCCTCACGGGCTGAGCATACTCTATTTCAATTGCCTTTACGGTCATTTCTATAGATGTTTGTAAGTCAGTATATGTGGCTAAGAGATTTTATCATACCACAGTAGAATAGGATTTGTAAGTACCAGCATTCACTGCTGTGTCACCAATATAGAATATGATTGGTTGTTATTGAAGATGCAATTTTGACGTAACAGAAAGAGGGCTCCTTCCTAATTCTAGAGCCAGGCAATGTAAAAAATTTATACGTAAGTGTATATATGCAGCATTGTGTAAGACTTAGTTGCTATTAGTGGTCAGCCAAGCTATTTAGTGTTTGTTTTTAAGATACTTTTTGAGACTTCGCTGTGTGAAGGTTAAGATGAATTTTGATGGAGGTATGAAGCATTTTATTATCAAGAGCAAAATCTCTTCTTTAGAAATTGCAACTGTTGTGTTCTGTCTTAACATTGTTATCTGTCTTAGTGAATAAATAAAGATCATACTTTATGATCTCCAATTATTTTGTTGGAATGTTACATTTAAGGATGCTTGTTGATTAGAATAAAACTGTAGGAGCTATTTTGGAATATAGATATCTCAAAAGACATCTCGTAAAAAGTATGTATTATGTATTCTTACTATACAACACACATGTGCTAAGAGACTACTTCTCTTTATATCAAAACAATCTCAGAAGTACCATAGATGAAACAATTTTCATCTTAAACACATACAGGAATTGAAGGATAGAGTATCACAATATCATTTACATACAAAAGATAAAACTGTCCATTACTGGCTGATGGCTCCTGGGCCGATGCACATGTGCCCCCTAGCAGTTTGGAGCTGCCTTGCATTATCAGTTATTTAAACTTCCATAGCGGATTAGTTAAAGTACAATGATGAAGCTCCAAAATCTGACAGTCAATGCAACAATACATGTTCACCACAAGTAAAGAACAAATGCTGGATAACAATATTTTGTAACAAACAGTACAATCTAAAAGCAAAATAGCACCTCTCTACACAGAATAGAAGAACTAAAACATAAAATATATAATGCACTGCACCACTGCAACTTTGACAATGACAACAAAATAAAAGACATTTTTTGATGCACAAACAATCAAATAGTAAACACATGAACTGATAGTTAGAGCATCAATAATAACCCCACAAATCCACAACACACACAATGGTGGTTCATACAATCTCAGGCAAAAACATGCAACAATTTCAGCACAGAGTAAAAAATCTCAAAGTTATTCTGTATTACTGGATACCAGTATACAAGAATATAGTCAGGACAAACATATATAGCAGCACAAAAAAACTTCACTGTATTACAAAGTTAGGAAGCAGACATCATACAAATACAGGGCAGGAAGGTAAACTTTGTAATCACTTTTTAAAACTGAGTGCACCAATGTATAAAAGGCAGAGTCCTCAGGATGTTATGTTGTTTGTGAAGTTAAGCATTTTTTTATAAATCTGACAGTCAACAAATCAAATTGGAATGGCCTTAAGGATATCACTCTGGTAAAATGTGACTACAACATCACAAAGTTCTATATCACTCCAATTTGAATTCTTTGTAAAATTGTTTATTGACAGGCAAAATATTTCCTTTCTTTATTATTGTAAAAACTATCTGATGAAACTATTTCCTATCACCTTTTTTGTAAAATTTGCAAAAGTATAGGACAAGAAAAGTCAGAATATCACAATGTTTCTCTGATCCTCCAAGAAAATAGACAACTTCACTAGTGTAATGTATCTTAAGTGCATATCATAATGTCATCAAATGGTACTACATACTGCATTTGTTTCACACTTGTTCACAAACTGGTGACAGAACTTAATCAGGTGAAGGGTGTCCTTTGTTTTATCCTCCAGCTCTGAAAAGGTTGCATTTTCTTGTATTTGAATTTCTTTGCCAAGTAGATTTACCTCTTTAGCTGCCTCGTACACTTTGTCTTTAAGCTCTGTATATCTGCACTGGTAACACAGGAGAAACATGGCTGTTTCTGTCTGAGAGAGGAGATTCTTTACAGTTTTGAACAACGGACGGATGTACTGTGTCCAGAGGATCACATCTGCGCCTAAGATCACGTCAAACTTCCCATGGTCGCTGAGGAATTTGTCGAGGTTTTCTCCCCAGTGGAGGTGGGCACAGCGTGGAATCGTTGTTTGGGTGGGGAAGTTTTCTTCAATGTTTGCTTCCATCATGTCCAACGTAGTCATGTTGTTGTCAGTTAGGACCACCTTTCTAGGACAGGGTGATAGTTTGGCAGCAACTAGACCTAGCAGACCTGTACCTGTGGAAGTAGGGATGAGGAGTAATGATGTAAATCAACTTGCATGATTCCATAGAGACCTCAGTTCTGAGTGGGCATGTACAGTCATGATGGATTGTGGTTTGAGATTAATATTTACAGCCCCTAAATTACAGTTCTTGGTTTAAACATGACAATGTGGATTTTTTCTTCTGAAGGGCCTTACCACTGACCTTACCAACAATTCCCTATGGTACCCAAACTGTGAGGCAGCTTACAAAATTTATTTACTTATGAATGACTATGGAAAAATGTTGCTAGCTTCCCAAAAAAATGTGTAGTAAGGTGATAATATGACTAACGTTATTTCAATTGCTTGCAATTATCTTCTATTTGATTTGGCAATATTCAAATATAATACTCAAATATATGTATGTCAAATAGCAATTACTCAAGCAACTGGATATGATTTTGGAAACGGTCAGATGTTTTAGATAAGGGATTGTTATCTTTCGTCAGTGACACTATAAGTGGATTTATCATCAATAGCTTTGAGTTTGAGGCTAGGCGTATAAAATAAGGACCTTTATATAATAAGAGGGATGACCTCACCTGCTCCAAGCTCCAGTACCGTCCTAGTCTGCACCAGCTCTGGTTGGTCCACAATGTACTGTGATAAAACCCTGGCAGCGGGCCATACCATCTGACCTGGGATGAGGGGAGTGAATTTCAAACAGTATAAAGTTGTTTCCTTTAATAGTCAGGTTTAAGCCTGGAGGAGCTCATGAGCAGGCAAGGCACAGACCTTTGAACTGATCTCCAAGCAGATGTTAGATCATTATTTTCACCAAACCAAGGATGTTACATAACAACAAACATAACGTAATTGGGGAAGTTAGAAAATTTTATGACCTTCTCTATGAGTATTATATACTATAGTAAGTATGGTGAAATAAGTGTTATGCTAATAAGCCCTCTCACAGAGAACGCATGTGAGGCGACAGGGATTCTAGGTAATATGTGAAAAGTAAAGGCCTCGAAAAAGAAAACAAAACCCGTCTGGTAGTTGTTATGCAAATCATAACAATGACAAGGAGACAAGGACTGTTTTCTTTTTCGAGGCCTTTACCTTTGACATATGATATTGACATATTACCGAGAATTCCTTTCCCGCACATACATGTACATATAAGTTACCGTTAATAAAACAAGAGCACACCAGTCACCTTCAGGCTTCATGCCTCACACAATCGATCTACTCAGACAACAACCTGTCAAACAGGAAGCAGTTTTGCCCTCGCCACCGTCCTGTACCGCCAGCAGCCGTACTGTCACCCCCCTCCCCACACTGTAGTCCTCCCACCGGTAACTCGGGTCCAGAAACATCGGCGGCCAGAAGTGCCTCTCCATCCCCTCTCCCTTCCAGTTCTCCATTTCCATCTTTCTCTACTTTTAAACCTTAGATTTAACGTTAAAAACGTAGAAACATAGACCCGCCCCCCTTGGAACACGGAAACTGGAAAACCCACCCCGCCCCTTCGATAACCTTTGACCTTTACGGAGTGCACGACGGGAATAAAAGTCAGACCATTTTTGTACTTCCGGTTTGAGTGAAAATCGCGAATGTTGTTGGAACATTTCGCCTTGTTTTGCCCCGTTTTATCACGACAGCGATGCCGATCACTAGCGACCAGATCCGGGAACGGTTTCCTCTCCACTGGCTCGTCTGGCACAACAAGTTTCACGAACTGCTCGAGGTGCTTCGAGAAAATCAGGTGAGGTTTTTTCTCGAGGAGAGTTCGAAATTTTATTTTTGAGAGATCGATGGAGGGGGGGGGGGGCGTTGCCGGTTCACTGCTTGGAGATTGTACAGTTTGTTTTTAATAACGTTCTGTTATCTTTTACAGCTTTGGGTTTACTTTGTCCAAATGTTGACATACAGGCGTGTTGACTCGATTCCGCCATCAAACTATACAGTATTCAGTAGTTACAACAACAACAACAACAACAACAACAACAACAACAACAACAACAACACAAATTGATGTCGCAATTTGTTTGTAGTAGATAGCGATTCTGGCTAACGACCAAATTGTAGTATTAAGTGGCTAAGATTTAGGCTAACGTGTGCAAATTCCTGTGTGTTTTTTTTTTTGCCATCAATATTTAACAAATTATTGAAG
The DNA here is from genome assembly GCF_000003815.2 of Branchiostoma floridae. Classification (NCBI taxonomy): domain Eukaryota; kingdom Metazoa; phylum Chordata; class Leptocardii; order Amphioxiformes; family Branchiostomatidae; genus Branchiostoma; species Branchiostoma floridae. The sequence continues at coordinate 8,579,942 of NC_049989.1, read as the reverse complement.
TACAAAATGTTGCAAAGGACAACCAAAATATATGTAAGCAGGAAATAAAACCTGAACGAAAGTGAAAGCAACACGCTAGCAAAAACATGTGACACACACTGACAGCAATGATATCATCAAGTATTTGAAACCTGCAAAAATAAAATAAAATGTTGCATGAACTAGTAACATTGATTTCACTTTAAAAAAACAGCAAAAAGACAATAATGTCTCAGCGTCATGGAAAATCCTGTATAACTACAGAGCTATGGACAATCCACAGAAACCCAATATGACTGTATGTTGACTGAAGAGATGACAAGTTCAAGAAAAGCGGTTTCAACTGGAGCGAGACTCCTGCCTAACCGAAGACTACTCTACTCTAGTCTATTCTACTCTGTACTCTAATAACAAATTTTGCAGTTTGCAATTTAGTGATCAGGATTTTTACGTTCTGATAGTCATTGTGGCATGATATGGCAGCTTATTTCAAGAAAGTAAGAAATCTGGTCCTTAATTGGGATAATTGATTTAAGTTATATGGCTTTTCTTTGGGTATTCTAATTTTTGCATGGTTACAAGAAATCTCAACTTCGTGTTAGTATTTAAAAATAATGACCACAGTTTAATTCAGTGTTATGTTTTGAGACTAGTTGAGAGAAGTTGTAAATGTATTTCTGACCTTGACCCTAGCATGACCTTGAGCGTATGGACCCACGAGGACGGACAGCGCTGCACCTGGCCGTGACCCTGGGTCACCTGGAGAGTACGCGAGCCTTACTGAGTCACGGTGCACTGATCAGTACTGAGAACGCATGTGGATGGACAGGTGGGACAAACATATATAAACCTAATTATAACACACAGTTACACAGACACAGAAAAAAGTACTGAAGTTTCCCTGCCAATGCTTATACTTTTTTTATAGTGTTTGACATTGGCAACCCAACCACGAAATCAGTCATGGTGAATACAGCACAAAAACTAGGTACAATTTTAGAAGGCAACAAACAAGCTTAATGATTATGAGGTATGTATATACTTATGACAGAATACAGGCTTAATTTTATTATTTTGGGAAATTTTGATCATGATTGTGCTAGCTGTCAAAATCCTGGTAATTTCTTGCATTATGGCATTAATGATGTTAAAAAAGATTGCTATATATGAATGAATCTGGGATGAGATAAGCAAAAAAAATTCCCCATTCCCCATGTCCATCTGTGGAAATGAAAGACGACCAAGTTTTGACCTGTCATTCCGTCCCAGGAAGGAAATTTGCTCGTTGGGAGAGAAGAACTTTCACTCAGTCCATCCGAAAAATCTGGACTTCATCAGTTCATGACACAAAATTGATAGAAATGTATTTTCCTAGGCTTAAAATGACAGATTTAACATGTCTCCCAAACAATGAGTGGTATCGTATGGGGAAAAAAGAAGCTGGAGACAGCCCTGTTACCATCTATGTCTGTTGTAGTGTTGCAGGAGGCAGTGAGCACAGGAAACCCTGTTACCATCTACATGTCTGTTGTAGTGTTGCAGGAGGCAGTGAGCACAGGAAACCCTGTTACCATCTATGTCTGTTGTAGTGTTGCAGGAGGCAGTGAGCACAGGAAACCCTGTTACCATCTATGTTTGTTGTAATGTTGCAGGAGGCAGTGAGCACAGGAAACCCTGTTACCATCTATGTCTGTTGTAGTGTTGTAGGAGGCAGTGAGCACAGGAAACCCTGTTACCATCTATGTCTGTTGTAGTGTTGCAGGAGGCAGTGAGCACAGGAAACCCTGTTACCATCTATGTCTGTTGTAGTGTTGTAGGAGGCAGTGAGCACAGGAAACCCTGTTACCATCTATGTCTGTTGTAGTGTTGCAGGAGGCAGTGAGCACAGGAAACCCAGAGATGGTACAGCTGACCCTGAAGCACAGGGACTTCCAACGAGCCTCTCTCAGGATAGACGGGGTGCCGGAACTCTTGGCTAAACTACGATCTGTGAGTACACGTTTCAACTTTTCCAGACTTCTATTCTTGACAGAGCTGCTGCTTCTACAGACCTCTTAATACGAAACTGCATGACAATGTGAATAACAGTCTACTATTTGCTTACATTTGTAAGTTACAAGCATGTCTCATTATACTATATTCGTATGGGAACTAAGTACTAAGTATTATTAGCAACCTAGGATCTACTATGCTGCTTCTTGGCTAGCTTCTTATTCATGAGATTGCGTGAAATTACACAAAATGATGTATTTTTGTGTCCTTTAGACCCCTGATTTCTATGTTGAGATGAAATGGGAGTTCACAAGTTGGGGTAAGTTGAAACTCTTGACATAGCACAAGAATTATAACCCGTTACATGTGTTTGAATCTTTGTTCATTGGTAAGAAGCTGAAATCAGTCTGAATCAAAACAAATCTGTGGCAAAACATTTGTCTGATCTTTTTCTCAGTTCCCCAAGTCTTGTATGTGTCCCAGTGTCACTTACAAACTATATTCTCCCTTTTCCACAGTTCCCCTTATGTCCTGTATGTGTCCCAGCGACACTTACAAGCTATATTCTCCCTTCTCTACAGTTCCCCTTGTGTCCCACATATGTCCCAGTGACACTTACGAGCTGTATTCTCCCTTCTCTACAGTTCCCCTTGTGTCCCACATATGTCCCAGTGACACTTACGAGCTGTATTCTCTCTTCTCTACAGTTCCCCTTGTGTCCCACATGTCCCAGTGACACTTACAAGCTATATTCTCCCTTCTCTACAATTCCCCTTGTGGCCCACATGTGTCCCAGTGACACTTACGAGCTGTATTCTCCCTTCTCTACAATTCCCCTTGTGTCCCACATGTGTCCCAGTGACACTTACGAGCTGTATTCTCCCTTCTCTACAATTCCCCTTGTGTCCCACATATGTCCCAGTGATACTTATGAGCTGTATTCTCCCTTCTCTACAATTCCCCATGTGTCCCACATGTGTCCCAGTGACACTTACGAGCTGTATTCTCCCTTTACCACAGTTCCCCTTGTGTCCCACATGTGTCCCAGTGACACTTACAAGCTTTATTCTCCCTTTACCACAGTTCCCCTTGTGTCCCGCATGTGTCCCAGCGACACGTACAAGCTCTGGAAGAAAGGCAGCTATGTCCGTGTTGACACCACTCTGCTGGGGTTCGACCAGATGTCCTGGCAGCGAGGCAGCAGGAGCTACATCTTTAAAGGGGAAGGTAAACTTTAATAGGTCACAATAATTTGGTTAATAACTTTAGGTCAAACTAATTTGGTTAGCAAATTTGACTCCTTGGTTCCCAGTTTTATGGTTATATTATTTTGGTTTTAGAAAACTTTGAATCAAAAAGATTAGGAAGGAAAGTACCATACTAATCAACCCCCAAATACTCATATTTTTTTGCAGCAATAGTAAGTTGAAGAGAGTCCTTGTCTTTCTTGTTACAGATTTTTCATTCATTCAATGCATCAAAAGTTGTAAGTGCTATGAATCTTGGAAAGAAAATGCTAGCAACCTGTTTGCAGGAAACATTTTTGAGACTAGAAAAAACATGCTAAAAGAACATGTACTTGACATAATAAAACAAGTATTGCTAAATCAGAACTTCGTAAGCAGTCATTGCCATTTTCCAAGTTATTCCATTTGTACGGCCTGCCAGATTACACCATTTTCTCCCCTCCTGTAATCACAGTGGACTCTGCCACGCTGATGGAGGTGGACCATGACCGCCATCTGGTGTTTGTGGAGAGCCTACAGATGAACGGCCCCCAGCTCAGTCCGGACGCCATGACGCCTACGGACGACATCGTCTGCGCCCGCATGGCCCAGCCCATCGTCACCGTTCACATGGAGACGAAGAACATCGCGTTTGAGAGAACCAAGTCTGGGATATGGGGATGGCGAAGCGACAAGAGTGAAACTGTCAATGGATATGATGCAAAGGTAAGAGCTGAGGCATTTCATGGTCGGAGGTATGTATGATCACTGTAGGAAAGGAGTCCTTAAGGTGAAGGCTGGCAGAAATGCTACAGCAGTAACTAATAATTACTAACTTATTAATTATATTTCAGCCATACCACAGGTATGCTGAAATATATTGTATTCGTAATGTTTTTTCTTTCTCCGTCTTCTTTCTCCTGTCAAATCTTCAAAATGCCTTATCTCTGTCGTTCCTGGACCAAATGACTTGAAATTTAACCAAGAGTAGAGTGGACCAATACCCCTAGATGTTTTTTTTTCTTCATTTTATTTTCATCAGCCCCTAAAATGATTTTATTGAGTTTTTTTGGTCATTTTTAGACCTAAACTGTATATGTTGGACCCCTGTGCCCTGGTATTACAACCGGACTACGCACCGCTGCTGCATCGCTGCTGCAACTGATCTATAGCTAAATAATGTTTTGCTGAATAAATTTTTATAATTCTGATAAATCTTGTATGCTGTTCATCTCCACATACATTCCCTATCAATTGTGCTGAAAAAACATCATACTAACATTGCTGTGGCTGTCCCTGGTGCTGATTAACTTTTATACTAGTATTGTTGTTGCTGCACCTAGTGCCGATGACCTTCATACGTACATTACTGTTGCTGTCCCCGGTGCTGAATGACATTCAAATTAACATTACTGTTTCTGTCCCTGGTGCTGATGACCTTCATATTAACATTACTATTACTGTCCCTGGTGCTGATTTCAAACTTCATACAAACATTACTGTTGCTTTCCCTTGTGCTGAATGACTTTCATATTAACATTACTGTTTGTTTGTCCCTGGTGCTGAATGACCTTCATACCACAGTACGGTTGCTGTCCCTAGTGCTGAATAACCTTCATACGAACATAACTGTTTCTGTTCCTAGTGCTGAATGATCTTCATACAAACATTAATGTTGCTGCCCCTGGTGCTGAATGACATTCAAATTAACATTACTGTTTCTGTCCCTGGTGCTGATGACCTTCATATTCACATTACTATTACTGTCCCTGGTGCTGATTTCAAACTTCATACAAACATTACTGTTTCTGTCCCTGGTGCTGAATGACCTTCATATTAACATTACTGTTATTGTCCCTGGTGCTTAATGGCCTTTATACTTACATTACTATTGCTGTCCCTGGTGCTGAATGACCTTTATATCAACATTACTGTTATTGTCCCTGGTGCTTTATGGCATATATACTAACATTGTTGTTGCTGTCCGTGGTGCTGAATGACCTTCATACTAACATTGTTGCTGCTGTCCCTGAATTTATGCTGAGAGTGTTATTGCCTTTTGTAGGTATTTGGTGCACATAATGTTGAAGTGGTGACCAGAACCAGAACTGAGCACTTAACTGAAGAAGAGAAGGAAAGAACAAGAGGTAATGAGAAATAAGCTTAAAAAACATTTTTTTCAGATATTCTGGATATAAAATGTTACTTTCTACAATCTGTTGTCATCTAATGTGTCTTTTGTAAGAACTATGGTTATCATTTTGTTGATGGAAATATCAAAAGGCATACAGGTTAATCTGAAGGGTTTAGTACCAATGGTAAACATACTGCTTGCCCGAGTCACAGAATTTATGGTGCCTGTTTAACATCTGCTTTTGTGAAAGTTTTCAGGCAGTGCAAACAGGCATGCCAAGGCTTTTGTACAAAGGCTACCTAGTTATTGTACTGTTAATGTAGTAAAGGAAGGTTGGATCATAGTGCATATATTACTGTTGGAAGGTTCCATGTAGGAATTCATCTGTTAGACTTACCAAAATTGTTTGATTAGTATAGATATTGATGTTCTACATATTTGAGCTGTCTTGGAGTTATGAAATACAAAAAGGAAGCAAAGTTATAGCAACAGTCAGATGTGTTCCCCAATTCCCATGTTTAGTCAACATTTTGAAACAGTAATGTCCTATATGTAGCAGTAGTCTGTCGACTTGATATCCCTAAATACTCTGATTTTATATACAACGGATAAAGCCTTAAAGGTTACCCCGCGGATAAAGGTGAACTAGCGTTAACCTATTGCCTTGTGAAACAATGGCAGTGGCGTTTTTTTGTGTCTTAATGTTCTTCTTGACATTTTTGTTACAGAAGCAAATAAAACACCTTTCCAGTCCTTCCTTGGTATTGTGGAGGAACATGAAGAGAACCTGAAGGGTGCAGAGGGGGTGAGTCATCTTGTCATGGTTTCCAAACTGTCTTAGAGAGGTAGTGAAAGTGATGATATAACCTTATTGCTGAACAACTGTATATGACAAAGCAATATAGTCCATGGGCCAGAGGCCATATCGGTAACATCTGAGGTAGCAAATTCTCCTTGTGATTTTTGAATAGTTGTCTGTGGTATACATTTTGATGTGATAGCCATTCTGGTATGGACGCTTTATACCGGCTATCAGTCTTCAAACCTATCACCATCTAAATACTCCAGCAATTCAATGCTTTATACAAGGGCCGAGGGGCAAAAAAAAATCAAACATCAATATTTCATTGATTGTAGCTTATACAACAATGGATCATACTCTACGTACCATCTAGCCCAAAAGTACTCAGTGCTGTAAATGCATTTTCCTTTCTTTGGCTTTCTGTCCTGATTATATGTTGGCAGGTATCTTATAGACTTGATTTCTATACTCTAGAGCAGATTCTTTTCGAACTTCAGGATTATTTTTGTCTGCAACTTTCTGGAAGGTTGAAACTTGAGGGTTGATTTTCAGGCTCTTTTGTTTCTGCCTCTCCTCAGAACGAAACCCTGGTTTTCTCCAACCCAACCAACCCGACTAACATCATGGCAGAGGAGTACTTTGACCAGGAGTTTGACCTGGGTGAGAGAGACATTGGCAGACCCATTGAACAAACCACAAAAACACAGAAGTTCAAGGTAAGTTGAGTGAAAGAATGGACATACAACACAAAACTCTTGTTTTTCAGTCCCTTTCTTACAGAGTTTGTGAGAAAGGGACTGAGAGGCCAGTATGGAACTCACTATAGGAACCTGTGCGAAACAGAAAAACAGAACACTTGTATTTGAACTTTAACATAACAAGCCATGACAACCACCAGCTAACTCTGAAACTGTCAGATATCTGTTGATATTGCTAGCTATATTAAAAGGGTCTGATTCCCATGACTTTCCATCTGGCTTCTAGAAGAACTGCCACTACGGGCAACATTCCGTTCCCTTGTTGTGTGGGGTCGTGTGGCATAACTGCAGGGTGTTTGGGTTCAAATCCTTTCATGCTACCAATTTTGCCCTTTTAGGAAAGGTTCTTTACGCAACTTTCCTCATGCCACCCAGGTGTAAAAATGGGTACATGTACCTGACTTTGGATGGAGAGGTAAAAAGACGGTAACAGACAGTGGGAGGAGTGGGATGGGCTTTGCCGTAGATACAGGGAGTAACAACCCACTACCCCTACGGCGTAACAACCCACTACCCCTACGGCCTTCATAAACACTGTGACCTTAACCTGTACCCTTTCTGTCCCCTGCAGGCTACGCTGTGGCTGTGTGACCAGTTTCCTCTGACTCTACAGGACCAGCTCCTGCCAATCATCGACCTGATGGCGCGCAGTAACGCACACTTCGCTCGCCTCAAGGATTTCATCACTCTACAGCTTCCATCTGGCTTCCCAGTCAAGATAGGTCAGGGGTCATAAGGTCATATAGGTCAGAGGTCATGGGGAGAAGTATGGATGTAACTCTTTGAAATTCTTGAGGTTTTATTGGCTATTTTTTTGTCCCCAAAAGTATAGATTGTACGCCTTCACATATCTTGATATCAGAACAAAATTTAGCAAATATTTTGTATAGGTTTAATATGGTAGCTTGGGAATGTGCAGCTAGGATCTTAGAAATTTTATGATCGCAAATATTAAACTGTTTTATAATTTCAGTAACTATTTCATTAAAAAAATTATATTTTGAACTCCTACAATGTGTGTCACTGTAATAAAGCCAAATGACCTGACTTTTTGTATGGGGTGCCTTGCCTTGGGCATGTGTGTCTTTTTTCACAATTGTGGCACTCACCACTTCTTGACATGACTGTATTTCTGTGCAGAAATCCCGCTGTTCCACGTGCTGAATGCTCGCATCACGTTTGGGAACCTGAACGGGACAGATGAAGCAGTGGACGGAGTGGCGGCCATCAAAGTGGAGTCCCCTACTGAGGAGGAAGTGGAATCACCCACTGAGGAGGAGACACTGCTGGCTGCCACTCCAGGTGGGCAGAAACCTGTAGATATTTGTATGTCCAAATTTGGTCAAAGAGATTATTGTATGTCCAAATTTGGTAAAATAAGTATTTGTATGTCCAAATTTGGTCAAAGAGATATTTGTATGTCCAAATTTTGTCGAATAGATATTTGTATGTCTAAATGTGGTCTAATATTTACTTGTATGTAAAAATTTGGTCAAATAGACATTTGTATGTCCAAATTTTGTCAAACAGATATTTGCATGTCCAAATTTGGTCAAATAGATATTTGCATGTCCAAATTTAGTCAAAGACATTAATGTTATACAGATATTCATCTGTCCAACTTTAGTCAAAGAGACATTCCCCTAACAAATTTGGTCAAAAACATGTTCTTATGTCCAAATTTGATCAAAGAGATACAATGTATGCCTATGCCCAAATTTGGTCAAAGAGAAGCTTCAATGTCAAAATTTGGTGATAGAGATTCTTAACTATAATCACTGGTTTCCCAGGAGCTACCAAGATGGTCTGTGACATTGACCCCATGACCTTTGAGGCTCCTCTTGGTTATAACCAAGTCCAGGCCTCGGGTCGGAGGGAACGCAGGCGTCACCATGACGAGGACGACGCCCTGCTCCAGTTTGCCATCCAGCAGAGCCTGTTGGAGGCTAATGGTGCCGTGGTTGGTGATCAGGTGACGCTACAAATCTTTACTTTTGTCATTGTATAAGGAGGAGACCTTCCATTTTTCATAATCTATTCTGTTTGGCTAATAAAAATGCACAGCCAGGGTTGCCTAACTAGCCTGTGGCTATTACAAAGGGCTAGCTCTTCTGACAGAGACAAGAACAAGGCAAATGAAAAGGACAGGATAATAAAACAGTAAATAAAGATATTTCTGGTACCTTCTGTTGTGTATTTACATCTCATGCCGGCAGGATAAAGGAATGAAATTTGGAACATTTGCACTCTTCATTATAAATATTTTTTTAAAGAAAGTTACACTGTTCAGGGTCATCATGTCCCTCTGCAGAGTTTGCAGGCATAGAGTCTTATTCAAACAAGGGGAAGCATTTTGAAGAAATGAACCACCTATGACAGGTCAGGGTGGGATCGAGTCGCGTTGGGAACTCCAGCAAAACAGGAGGGAGTGAATAGTTTTAGCGGGCACATGACAAATATGTCATGACAACTCAGCTGAAACAGGTATCAGTTGCCATCAAGGGTTTATAGGGCTTGTCAGGCATTGAGCCACTACAAGCGTGACTTAGTTCCCCCCGATATCTAGAGCAAGATGTTGGCGGTGATGGAAAAAATGGTCTAGATTGGGCCTTAGTAGATTGTTGTACCGTCCACAGATGACCATGCTGGAAGCTCTTGGAGCTACAACTCCAGAAGAATATGAAAATGAACAACTTCAGAGGTATGTATGTATAAGCTGTATTTAGCAAAAATTATTCTGATTTATCAATTGTCTTAAACTATTGTTTGATCATGAAATCTTGCTTGTCATTTTTGAAGATTTTCAATGTACATACAGGTATCATTCTGCATAACTGTACTTCTTTAAATAAACAGTAGGCAAGCTTGGATTTTTATATGTATCATTCGTTCCTATTTAATGTGTAAATCAAAATTTGGTAGGAGAAGATGAAAATAGTGGTATCGAATATTGATATATTCCTCCCTAATACTGCTTGTAGCAAGGTACAGACATTTCCCTCAAACATAGTTGAAAGGTTGATCTGTCAGGTCAGGATTTTTTTAAAGATGAGAACAGACGGATGAAATGGATATTGCCTATTTGTCTTTTCTCTGTAAGAAGCCCAGTTTGGATGACTTGTCCACTGCTTCTCTCTCCAGGGCTATCCAAGAGAGTTTGATGTTGTCTCAGGGTGAGTCCATTCCAGAGGCTGCAGCGGGGGAGCCCAGCCCTGCCCCTGTGGTCCAGCCCATCGCCGAGGCCCCGCCCGACGACATGGACACACAACTCAGACTGGCGCTGGAGATGTCAGCCAAGGAGCAGGTGGGGTCAATGGCGTTTTGATTTTCCTTTGTTTCCATTAAACATTGTGTTTTGTCTAGTAGTTGTAATAATTGTGCAGTGTAGCTTTGCTAGGGCTTTGGTTTTCAGCCATGCTGGGTCACCCTACTCTTCACCATAAGTGTGTTGGGTTCTTTTACATGAGGTTTGATGCTCAGAGAGTACTGTAAATGCATTTAAGCTCGCGGTTTTAATTTTGCGGTAGCGGGAAAATGGACTTTTCACGGTGGTTTTAAGTTTGCGGTAGCACCATGCACTGTAGTTTCTTACTGCCATGGAAAAATGTTCGCGGTGGTTTTAAATTCACGGTGAAGCGGCCGCCGCAAAAACTGCGAACAGTAAACCACCGCCAAAGTTCCTGCATTTATAGTTTATGATACTACTGATGTCTTTTCACCCCTCTAGGCAGAGGCAGACAGACGACGAAAGGAAGAAGAAGAAGAGCTAGAAAGGATTCTCCAGTTGTCCCTTACTGACAAATGATGGTACAGCCCTGCCTATCCAGGCCTGCAGGCAACCCTGAACACCCCCGCTTATCAAATGTGTTGGTTCCAGGTCAGATGACCCAAGACAGTGATTTTTTGCTACATAATATACCATGATGCAGTAACTGATTTCAGACTTAACATAAGTTGCGTATTATAAAGGCAGTGTGTACTGACTAAATTCATGATTGATGATTTTTGGCCAAAAGCTTCTCATTTTAGTCCTTTTTTTTCTAGTACATCAAGAAAAAAAAATGTACTTGTATTAAGAATTAAGATGTTTTTGCATCTAGAGACAAGATGAAAGCTATTCCATTGCTATTAGGGGGTCATAAGTTGTTTGGGGACTTGCCCCCCCCCCCCTCTTGTCAGTAGGAAAGGTGGACTTTATTTCCAAATGATGTGATTGAGTGGTTAGAAGAAAGCCACAAGCTTTAGGATGTACATTACGAGTATATTGTATTTACATTCATTTTGTATGTTTATCTCATGTTCTGTTATTCATATTCTGTATATTTCAGATATTCTATTTTAAAATGCAGTAAATATGAAAGCTCAAATTGTTGTTTGTTACTTTGCAAAAACATCCAAGTGATTTTAGTAGGAATGAACTAAATACAGGTGCGTAGAGGCACGGAAGTGATAACAAAGAAATTAAACACCTGAGAGATTTTGAAATGGTTGTACTTTTCACCTATACTATAGGGTGAGGAAAAATGAGTGTACAACAAAACAGCAACATCAACTGAAAATGATGATTGCCAAAATAGTTATAATCAAATCAAGAACAATTTTGTTTTTGTGTTTACACTTGTTTGTTTACTATGTCCAAGATGTCATTTCTCCACCACATCTACATAAATATCATGTGGTGCTAATGATCAAGAGTTGGTGGTTGTACGCCTAGTACGTACTAGTACATAGTCCATGGTACATGTACATTGTGTATCCAGGACTATAGATTGGCTAGATTGAATATTGAATGTTACTATTTCATTTGACCACTGTTTATTTTTCCAAAATATTACGACTTTTCCAATTCATGAGCAGTGAAATTCCTTCTAAAATCTTACATGTAAGAGAGAGAAAAAAGAAAGATACGACAAGCACTATGATTGAGATGTTAGAATTGCGTCCTCCATGTGAGAGGAAGATAGTGTTCTGAATGATGTAGTCATTGTAGCACTGTAGATCTTTGCTTTATGATGTGTACTGTTCTAATACTGTTCAAGAACTGTTATGGTATGACGGAAGAAGCATGAAACAATAATATACCTCCTCATGTACTGCCTAGTAAGTTGTACATATTCAAAAGGGATGTTCAAGGTCGTAATGTGAGTTGGGGGGCACAGAAGGGTAGGTCAGTTGCAATGTTATGTAATATACTAGAAGTTTAGCAGTATCTTATAGCTGTATCAGTATGTCTGTTATTACTGCAACAGGCAGTTATTGGTATATTTATAGGTCAGAAAAATCATAACTAATGGCTTGTGTTTCAGCTTTTTACAAAAATAGCATGTTCTGATTTACAATTTATCTAGTTTCAAAGAGAACGATAGAAAGAAGAGTATAAGATTGGAAACATCTTCGCATTTCAGTGAAAAAAAGTTCTGTTAGGTTTTTTTTACATCAGCCAACTCAGTCATGGATGTTTGGCAACCCACTGGTCCTGTTGCTTGATGGGAATACCTACAGTTGCATGATGGGAAAACCTACAGTTGCATGATGGGGAAACCTACAGAATGTCATTAGCTGTGAATTCTACTGTCATAAGTACATGTATGTGTGTTACTCTGAAGGGCAATAAGCAGACATAGATGTTACTGGTAGTCTATTTCTTCCACTCAATACAATGTCTGTACAATACTGGAAAATGAGTTTGGAAAATGTCACAATGAAATGATACCAAGGAGGTTGAAAAGGGACATTTCAACTTCCTTGAATGATACATAACAATTTAGTTTGTATAAGACTATGTTCAATTCAAATTGTGTATTTTGTATATTTTCTCTGCAAATCATATATACTTGTATGCCAATGCTTTCATATTACCAATATGGTTATGTTTTGTTGCTCTCACTGTCATTAATGTTGATTGTGGAATGAGTTGTGGAAAAAAAGTTAAAAGAGAATTTATACTAGTAGTGTTTTCACCTATTTAAAAGTGCAATAACATATCTCTTTAAAGTTGTAATTATGTATATCTGTATGTATTTAAGTGTCTTAGTTGCTGGTTATGTCTTTACTCTCACAAAGTTTAAGGGCTGAAGAAGAAACATGCATAGAAACTATGCTATTTACCATGTCACTACACACTGCAAAGTAGGCTGACAATTATGAATACTAGGAAGTATTATTATCAGTAGGAGTAGCACATTTACTGACCATTGCATCTATTATAAACTACCACTGTGCAAAGGTAGCTGTAAATAAATTAATAAATGAGAATACTCGCTTTTTGTGTGGTGCTGTTTTTTGGATTGAAGTCAACTTGTGGAAGTAACGTTAGCACTTGCAATGGTTTTTTGGGGAAAACAAGAACATTGACAGGCTAATGTGGCTCCAGATGTCATTCTGAGGGACTGCAGTGTGCAAGATGTCGGTAGCTTGAGGGATCAATCTACACTACTATATATTGACAGGATAATGTTGGATTAGTTTGAGTACATGGCTTAAGATTAGAGCAGAAAAATTAAGAGAAGTTTTTGGCAAAGTGAAATGGCAGAAATGCGTTGACGAAAACAGCCCTGAGTTTAACCGCTCACACAAGATCTTGGCATGTTTGCGTCAAAATGAGCAAATATGTATGACTAAACCAGTTCATACTCAGGTAGTCAGGACGAGCTTCAATGCCAACTGCAAGAGCAGAAAACGCTGGAGTAAAAACCCCATAAGAGCCCATCGCAAGTCGCAAAATGGCCAAATCTGGGAATGAGATTGTCTTTTTCATCACCATATGAATGAATCAAAGCAGATGTCACGAGAGAAGATCGTCACTCAATTTTTTTTTTTTCGCATGCCACCTTGTTTATTAAAGTGTGCAAGCAAAGCCAGGAAAAGGGGAGGGGTGTCAAAGTTATGTTTTTTTCTTTAACGTTATCAATAATCAAACGAAAATTGAGAAGTGAAGAATCATGACTTTTCTTCAGACTTTTGTATCCAGGGATTGTTACATGCTGCACTGTGCGTTTTGAGGTAAAAGGCCCCTTATGCGTATGGACTGTGCAAGGACAAGTGTGTATACTTTTGGGAGTATGGATTATGAGCGTATATCGTGTTCAGCGCCAGTTGTGGATGGTGTGGATGGCGTTCAGCACCAAGGGCTGGTGTTTTCACATTACGTAGACAATGAATGGATACAGGAATAACTTCAAACACCTATCCGTGGCAACGAAAACCTGCCAATACCGTCAACACGGCAATCTGACATGGTTCGCAAGATTTGATAATGCCACACCACCCCCCACCCCAACTAGCGCAACTCTGGTATCAATTCAATTTCATCTCTGACTTTGAGCTCCATATTCGGCATAATCGATCAGAAAAGCAAATTAGCGCTAGAATATCGCCACGGTATCTACCAACTGTGCCACTTAAACAACAAACTTCAGGGAGGTTTGAACATCAAAACGCATCATAGACGCCTGTTTCACGACACTGTTTAAGTTGGATTGCCCACGGTCTCACAGTGCTCCCTAGTGACCAGAAAGCAAAATGCAGATATTTCATCGACAAGGAAGAGAAAACTTGAAATTGATTGGCTAACGCGGAGTCTATCCTTAATATGATTGGACAAAGCTAACCAATGGCAGACAAGTAAATTTCATAGACGGGGTAAAATGTACCGTAGATGTTAAATTGATATGCTTCCATTGGTTAAACGTAGGTAGCATCTCTACCAATGAGAATGCCTAAGACATTTATCGAATTAACCAATCACAAATGATAAATCAAAATCTGTCAACCTTGAATAATGATAGTTATAATTTTTTCCTCAAGGCGACGCTTCTGTATCAGTACGCCATTGCGTTGTACAACTATTATTGAGTTATGGTCAAAACATGTTAATATTATGGGTGACATCAGCATTGATTTTCACTTGAAATAAAATGAATTTTTTGTTCGTACCCACCGTAACAACGTTTTACGGAATATGGAATAAATATCAAGTAAACTGCTATCAGTTGTATAGTAAAACGGTCATTTGTATGATTTTGGGCTGTACAGTGGATGTCATTCATAACATTCACTTTTGGCGGCTTTTTTTTTTTTTGTTTTTTTTTGTTTTTTTTAGAGGACTCTGTCTTGAAAATTTCACACAAGAAACTTACAAATCCCTTGGTTAAATCTGAACAAATGAGTAACCTTTGACCTGTATGTCCTTAGAAAAATCTAATTTCGCTGTAGATTAATTATCTCTACGTGTCCTTAGGGACCCCAATGACCAAAGTTGTTTTTGCACCTGGATGCGGGTTTACCTGTTTTGATTAAGTACATTAAGCAGTTTTGTGGCACCGTTTAAAGCATGTTATCTAAGTTTCAAATCATTATGTTGATTGTATGCAGATGGAATTATAGCTAGTGTTCACATTGCTTTTATAGCCGGTGTTCTGAAATTTATAACGTATAGAGCATCTGTCAGTGGTAGCTTTGTACTAAGTTGAGAATACCAGAGATCTATAGATACGTCTGTTGGAGAACATTAAAGCCTATTGATACCTATTTGTAACGCCCTGTTTACTAGTTTGTAACTGGAGGGACGACATTTATATCAACCTATCTCCACGTGAGGTAACAGAAGACAGACAAATAATTACTGAGTCAATTCATTCGAGATCATTTGTTTATTCACGAGACGATTTTATTACAGATATATACAATGCCCTACCATAAATGCCATTCTACTATACACAATATGCCACAACGCGTTGTTTTTCAATAATCTCACATTACGATATTTTCACGTTTATACATATATTTATATATTGAGTACTCTTTTCCTTTGAACTCGCATAAGTCGGCTTTTCATCTTGCTGAGATTAGCGATGAATAAAGTAGTTCAGCTTTCTCTGCCTGCAAAACAACAAAATCAAGTTGTCAATGGGATTAACACAATAACAAAACAAATGTTTCAAGGATGTATCTTTATCTACTAGCATGGAAACTAATATAGTCTAAGACTGAATTTTGAATAATTACTACATTCGAGCCTGAGAATTCTGAATAACATCCATTCTAGTACTAGTACGCACTACACATACTGAAAAGTTCCGAGAGCCGTGTGAAATCCAAGTTCAGACCGACCTGATGATCATATAGTGTCCATGTATTTCCGATCGCCGTCCATCTCCATCACCAGGGGCCCACTGACAATCGTCCGCCTGAGCTCCATCCTGTCGTCCACCGACCGCTTCCCGACAACCGTCCGCTGACAGCCTTGTGAACACCTGTTGGGGAGGGAAAGATAAGGAATTGGGATCAAGACATGCGGTATATAACTCCAAGACTTTAGTTTTCATTGAGTTCTCCCCGTTTTTAAGACGTCATGGAGTAGCGTCACTTGTAAACATCCATTCTACATTTCTGCGCTAGTTTGACAGTTTTTTTCAAGATCGGAAATTCGACAATAGAATGCCATTAACTGCAGTGTACATTTGGTACATCTGCCACCCTTGCTATCAAGTCAAGATGCTGCGTTTGATGCGCCGAAGGATGGATATACGGACTGTATACTACAGACAGATACATCTAATAACTGGCGTACCTGTTCCCCAGGTCTGAAGATTTGCAGACGAGAAGGTCACAGGTCAGGTACACTTTGGGGAAGTCCGTGACGAACTTGAAGGCCTCGAACTTGAAGCGGTCCGTGGCGTGATTTGGAGCGGCTAACTCGTGATAGGTCGGGTCGACGGGGCAGCTGGGGGAAGTAACGCCAACAGATGTTTTTAGATATTGCATCAATGTATATTTGTGTTAAGTCTTCACTGTGCAACTGCATAAAGTATCTTCATATTTTACAAGCAAGTTTTGTTTTTAACGGCTGTCAAGTGTACAATTCAGAAGTAGAATTATAGGACATGCAAAACAATACTGTACCGCAGCAGAGGTGTGCAGATAACGCTGACCTTCCAGCTATTGCTACAAACGCATTTTTACAACAAGGTTACAGTGCGGCTTTAGGGTAATGAGTTTAAAACATTCCTAAATGTGCTAGTGTAGCGATTTTCGAAAGAACTACAGCTAGCCGAGTGGGTGAGTGATTGTCGGAGCCAAGACTTACCCATCTCTGACGAGTTCATACACGGTAGTCCCAGTGACGATAGTGGGCGTGTCCCTGGCGACGCATCGCTCCGTCAGTATGCTGAGGTCGGGATCTGCCGAGACCAGCTGGATCTCTACATAGATGTCCTCACAAACACGCGCCATGACCGGGTACTCCGTGATGTAGGCTGGGCAGCCTGGCTCTCGACAAAACCTGCAACGGTTGTGAGTTAGTTAACACTTTAGAGAGCATCATCCATTGAAAGTGAAAACCACCCGCGACTGAGCTGCCGAGTAATGAAGTAAGGGAAGGGAAGTAGTTAGTCTCATCGATTTGTACTGCAACATCGATGTACGTGGGGCGCTTTTGAGCCGTTATAATATAAGAATTAGTACGTCTTATCGACTACCATACGTGGTCAAAGTGCTGTAGATGTCGCTTTATGCATGTATAGTGAATAAATTTCATTAGTAGCCAGGAAAAGGGTACTTTTAACATATTGGTGCTAACCATATGGGTCTGGAAAAAGCATGCCTAAGTCGTTTTTCTTTGTTTTAAAAGATTGGTCTACAGATGAGACGCGAAGACAAGGACCTTACCTCAGAATGGCGTAGATTTGGCCCTCTCCTCGCTCTGAGTAGCGGTCCGGCTGGACGATGGGGTTATAGTCGGCCACCACGGTCTTGTGTCGGGGAAGCTCGCAGCTGTAGTCCAGGATAAACCCACAGTCCCTGATGATGGGTTCGCTGTGGGCTCGCCTTTGCCAGTCTTGTGTTACCCGGTTGCGGTAAACAATGCTGTTTGGTCTTTCCTGCAGGAACACAATAAATCGCTGTGATAAAAAGTCACAACATTTAAAAGTAGACAACGTTTGAGACTTCTCCATTCGATATTCTTGATGTTTATATACTTAACCTGGCAATGAATGCGGGGAATGCTGCAGTAAGTTTAATTGTAAGATGAAAATAGGCTTAGCTTAGAAGAGTTCTTGAGCAACGAGGTACATTATCCGGAGAACACTAAGTAAAAGCAAAACGTGCCAACAACCGATTGTGTGGTAGTATTGATTACGGTCGTTGTGGGGCGCTTTTGAGCCGTTAATTATAAGGATTTATGCTTTTACTGAATAACAAGATGGAAGTCAGCTTGCAAGGAAAATGCATAACGTACTGAGCTACTTGTTCCGCAGCCGGTGAGAGGGGTGGTCAGCACGAGATGTGTGCCGTTGTCCGTGGCACCACAGGCGGGGTCTGTCAGATGCAGGTCAATAGCGGAAAGCGAGGGCATCCGGGACCTCAGGATAGCAACAGTCATGGCGTCTCCGTTACAGGTAATGGTCCAGTTGGTGTAATCTTGAAGAAGTTAAAAATGACATTTCATTACTTCAAAGTATATTTGGCCTTTCAGGAACATTTGTCACATACAGTCCAAAACGCAGGACAGTTAGACATTCGCGAAATACAATAG
>NC_049989.1:8545962-8561415 GCF_000003815.2 Branchiostoma floridae | reverse complement strand
CATGAAATGATTTAGCAGACAGAACGTCGTAGCGAGTGGCATTTTTTCTTGCCACATTTAGACAGGAGTTCGTTCTTGTTCTATATAGGTAAAATGGTAGGGAGCAAATAGGAGAAATATACAGACCTGGGCAGAAGTCTCCTTGTATCTGTGGTCGGAGGGCGTCGAACACTAGCTGGGAGGGATCTTGCACATTCATGACTCTGCTGGAGTCTCCAGCAATTTGTAGCATTTCTGCGCTGTCTACTGGGCCAACACCCACTGCATACATGGTGAAGCCATTACGTCTAGCCTGGAAAGGGAAACAAAACGAGTTACCGCAAACAAACAAACAGACAAATAAAGTAGAATTGAAAGACGTTATGTAGAACGGATGGCCTTGTTTGTCTCATTTAGAAAGCATGCACGTTACGAGTAGTTGTATAGTTTGAAACTAGGGACCAGTCAGATAAGAATATGATCAATTTTTCGAGTTGGACTGCTAGCTAAAAAGGTAGCTTCACCGTACTTGCGAAATGAAAGAAGTTATACATTTAAAGGACATTAGTGGCAAACGCAGCTAGACAAAGTTGGGTGTATTAATGAAACACGCTTACATTGTCCGAAGCTTCCAGAACAGACATCCTGCCTTGCTGACTCCTCCCATCCGTGATGACCATACCCATCCGCTTGCCAGAAGTGGGGACCAGCAAAGCTGCGTTTACCATGGCGTTGATGGCGGCGGCAGTCTGCGTGCCAGCACCGTCCAGATACACAATGCACGCGATGGCGTTTTTCAGGGAAGCACTGTGGATGTGAGAAGTTTAATAAGTTATTTCTTTAGAGCAAAATCATGAGAAAAGCGTAGTAAAAATAGTAGGAAAACAAAAGACTTGAAACGTCACAGCGATAAAGGGCGTAAAACATTTTTCAAATACGATATCAACAGGTCAGTCCTTTGTAAGTATTGCGGGGCATTGGTTATCAAAAATAAGCGTTTAAATGTTAAGTGATTAAAAAGGAAAAAGTGGTGCTGTGCTCAAGTATTTCAACAGCACTATTTACACTGAACTGGCACAATGTCGTGTGGCTTGTGCCCAAGCTAGAGGGCGCATCCATCCATCCACCCACCTGGCACAATGTCGTGTGGCAAGTGCCCGAGCTAGAGGGCGCACCCACCCACCACATATTATAAATATAGATATTGGACTAGCTATAAAAAGTCAGGTGAACAGGATATGAATTAGTAGGGTTTGATTGTTACTAATACGTACACTATTACAAAAATTGTCTCACCTGTCTTGGTACTGATTCAGTTTGATTTCTTGCCGATAGTCGTACGCATACTGGATGACCGCAGCAGAGGTGTGACCAGGCCCGATGACAAACGAGTCCACGGCATCGCGCATGAACTTTTTCACCTTTTCGAAGTTCATGATGCCGAGACTCGCCGAACCGTCGACCACGAAAAACAGCTGGATAAGCTCGTAGCAAGCTTAAGAAAAGAAATGATAGTCATTACACGTAGGGCAAGCATAGTTCTAGTGACGGTTTTCAGCAAATAAAGTGGCGTTATGTGGTTATTTGTGACATAATTTTCATATTTTAGACTAAGGGATGGATAGATAATGGGACAAGATACCATGGAAAATAGAAAAAACGAACTTCCAACAAGATATTTGAAAAAAAGATGCCCAGCAATTTAATAAATTTACATGTAGATGAAAAGGGAAGGAAAATTAGTTATGATGTCAAGTGAATGACAAAAATCATAAAATTCGAATGAAAGATTCATTTAATTATTGCATAACTTTAAATATACTTACGTGCGGACACTCTTCCTCCATACACTAGATGTTTGGTCTGTGTGTAAGTCGGTGTGTCGCTGGTGTCAGAGTCTAACAAACAAAAAAACGTGAAGGAGTATCAATAATAAAGTACTGGTTTACATGGTAATGTCAGAGACCAACATCACTGGAGGACACGGAAAGTGGCAACGTTTGTATTGTTTCGAAAATTTCCAGGCGTGACAATGTTGCGATTCAGCTTCGAATTGCGCTTGTGAAATTGCGTAATGCCTGTACCACTCGCAAACTCAGGCCTAAAGATATCAGTGTCAAAAAGTTTTACTAGTAACCGAAGAGTTCAAAACGTACCTTCACAGGAAGCCGACAACTCTGAATTACATTGGTCGAAAGGACATGCACAAATGAGAGATTCACGGGCGGCGGAGCAATCGTCGCACGCACAGTCTTCAGACGGGTACCCTGCATCTCCACAGAAACCTGGCAAGATTTTACAGAGTGGTTACGTACATGTGATGAGGTTAAAAGACGTCTGACTCAAAAAATGGGCCAGAACGCTGCAAAGTTGTGTTATCAGTGACCGTTGCCACAAGCGCGCGTGTGCCAACTTGTATGCAAAACTTCTATAAAGTTTAAAACAACGGATGATAACGTTATATATGCATGCGAGCCTTGTAGAATTTTCATCAGCAGAAATGACTTACCGTCGCAGTCTGCTTCGTCAGCTCCGTCGGCACAGTCCTCACCGCCGTCACATCGCCATAGGAACGATACGGTCTCGTTGACATTGCATTCAAAGGCTGTATAGAATATCAATAATTGTTCAAGATAAAACGTCAAAATAGTTGACTCTACAGCAAACATTGTTGCAGACACGGGTATACTAAAGCTACACAAATTTAACGATTTGATATGGAGAACGAGTTTAGACGATGAACTCGCAATAATACAGAACCAGTTTTACTACGGACGGTTATTCAAATTGGCAGTTGAACTTACTTTGTACAGATTCTGTTGGTGGTAGTTCTTCGGGCGACCCGCTGCCTTCTTCCTCGTCCAATTGGCGCTTTGGTTTCTCCAGGACTTCGGTCAGGCCGTTGTTCAGTAGGTTCACAAGAGCGCCCAGGTAGCCGCTGTCGCCATCGTCAGAGCTAGCGTAGGCTGGGATGTCATTCCGAACTACGCGTACAAGGGAAAATCAAACGCGAAGAACAAAATATCAGTATTCCAAAATATCGTCAAGTGCTACAATTGACGTTGTAGTTTTTTTTAAGATACTCGATATAGGAATGTAAAGGACTTCAATGGCCACATTTTGACTTGCATACATTTAATCCCTGCCCGAGTGATAACTTAAACCGCCATACAATATTTGCTACGGAGAACATTACTATCCCAAAATATCGTCAAGTGCTAAAAATGACCTCATTGTTATTTCTAAAAACACCCGAATAAAATATTTCCCCAAGACCTGTACGTTAACATTTTGACTTGCATACATATAATCCCTGCCAGAGTAAAAACTTACATCCAAATTGTGAATGATACAATCTATGCCACGTGCACGAGGAAACTAA
Source organism: Branchiostoma floridae (assembly GCF_000003815.2). Lineage (NCBI taxonomy): Eukaryota > Metazoa > Chordata > Leptocardii > Amphioxiformes > Branchiostomatidae > Branchiostoma > Branchiostoma floridae. The sequence continues at coordinate 8,558,054 of NC_049989.1, read as the reverse complement.
TTCTACTTCGTTCCAACGAACTACGTCTACAGCGCTGGAATACATTCTATGCAGGCCTTACGAATGCGTGTTGGTTAGTCTGCTTTAATGTCAGACCAAGAACGAACATGAAGCGTCAATTTTCTGAGTAAAAGAAGAACAATTCAAGTAAACAGAGCTCCTTACCGTCTTGAGAGTAGCCCAGCACCAGACTGGCGGTGAAGACCAGGAGCAGACCGTGCAGCGCTGCCATAACGACCACCAGGAGTTGCACCGCTTCCAGAAATGACCGTCTGGGTGTGAGGGTGCCGTATTTATACCTATCCGGACAGGTGTGGACAAGGTGTGGGCCATGGGGAGAAGCCCCGCCCTGTATGAATAAACCATGGCCACCTGGATGGCCACCTGGATGACCACCTGATCATTTTCAGTTAAAATGAAATTAAACGATTGTCGCTCTCTCATTGGTTGAACTGCTAACTACATTACAGAAAGATGACTACCAGAATAATGGACGCATGGACGAAAGCGGTCTTCATCGACTTCGTCGACGGACGAACAACATTATAGCCAAGATTATCCAATCTTAAGCATGTTTAATTTTCCAAGAACAAGAAGATTATTCTGAATATTAGAGGTTGGTAAACTTTGTCGCCATCTTTTATCTAATGGGGGGGGGGGGGGGGGGATTTTACCTCGAAGGAATTAGAATTACTCAAAATTTGGCGGAATGCTCTAGGTTTGTTTTTTTTAAGAAATGCTGACAAGTTCACTTTCTTCATGTTGGAATTTACAATTAAAATCCGTCGTCATAATGACCGTTTAATGACACTGTTTAAGTCCCAGCTTTAAATGTTTATCAATACGAGCGATCGCTGTTGTTGTTTATATCCGGAGTATTGGACGGTTGTTGCCTACCAGGACGTCAGTAGATTGGATCAAAATTTGATATTCAAATTAGCGGCTCAAATTACTGGTTAATATGTAAATCAATATTTTGCCCAACACCTGCTTTTTGCCTACCACTGCGTCACCGTGACATCATCGCGATCGCGATTTTTATCATATATTTTGGCATGTTTCTCGTGGGCTGCTGTGCTTTTGCTTATGGAATGCCCTTGTAATCTGAAGATCATATAACGTTACATGCATTAAAGCATCCTATTGGTGGTTACACATGGGTATGTTCGAGTCTTGTAAGAAAGAACCTCAGGCCTTCTTATCCAAATCTTTGAGGCCAGTGGTTCGCTACCACTTTAGCAGAGGTGTGTCATAACGTTACATGTGTGTTTTCGTAGAAGAAAGCTATGTGTACAGGCTTTTGTTTGACTATAACAATTTGTTGCGACCAAGTTGGAGTTCATCAGTAGCATGTATACAGTTTGTATACGTATGTTGACACGTGTAACAGACTTGCTGTACTCCAACATAGCACCAACTTAAGTCACTTGAAAAGCTGTGCATAGGCTTTGTCGTCATAGTAATTAGAATGTGAATCCCCCAGTGTCCACATTAGCGGATGATTGGATTAAGCAATAGCATCTTCGTGTGTTTTATGGGGCATATACTGTAATATAACTTGGCGCAGATGACATCTAATAAAAAGCCTGTATAGTAGGGGTGGGTACCAGTACAGAAACTTTACGTACAGGTACGGTCCAGGTCCGGTGTGACAGCGTTTTCGCCCCCCCGTGATCTCGCCCCCCCGGGGGCGAAATCACTAGCGATCTCGCCCCCCCGGGGCGAAATCACTAGCGATCTCGCCCTCCCCGGCTAGTGATCTCGCCCCCTACCTCGCCCCCCTTTAGCGATTTCGCCCCCCCCCTAAAAAAACGGGTTTACATAAGGTGGTAGAAGTTGATTGGTATAAATCACAAAATGTAGTTTCAGAATGATATCAGTACACGAGTTTGATACATAACTCCATTCATAGTATCAATATTAAGGTGATTACATGGTAATAAGATAGTTGAACTTGTAACAGACAAGGAGGGTTTGGTCCCTTGTATTCCCATTATTGCATATACCTGAGTCTTGACATAAGATGTATTTCATTGTATTCACCTGTCCTCAAGCAACCTATATATCTCCAATATGAAGTTTCTACAATGAAGTGACCACAAAAGAACTATGTAATGTCTTATTAATTATGCAAATATTAGATATTAATTAGAATAACGCACATTTTGGTATATGCACCTGGCCAAGGGATATCTTCACCTCCAGCATGACTGTCTTTTCGAGTATTTAGGAACTGATGCATTTACCCGTGTTTCTTAAGACAGGTACTTTATTACCAGTGTTTGTGTAGCATTTAGCAACAGCTATATCAACTTGCGCGTAGATAGTGTTTATAATGAGAAACTATTATTCACGTGTGTTTTTGTTACTGCTTTGGAAATGTTTCCAGCACAAGAAAGAAAACACTGTGACAAATTGAAAACATATAGCTGACGCATTCCGTACCATAGACGGTGTTGATTTATACGTTCGCAGTAGCACTGTTTTATGCCACCTCAGCTGCAAAAATTGTCTTTTTTCATTTCAATGTCATGTTTGCACCGAACAATATAATATCGACTTTCGAGGTATGACATCTTACGGTACGGTAATAAGGTGCCATATAGGTACCAGGTAACACACCATATACGTTACTCCTCAGGTGCAGTAGAGTACCAGGTAGCGCACCTGTAATATGTAGTAGCCAGCTGCTCGGGGGGGGGGGGGGCGAAAACGCTAAAGGGGGGCGAAAACGCTTGTGATCTCGCCCCCCGGGGGGGCGAGATCGCTGTCACACCGGACCTAATTGTTTGTGAGTGGACGATACTCAAAACAATGGTCCACTTCGCTACAAAGTCTCTGTTTGGTGGAGTATCCTATCTTCACGTTAACAACACTATCGGCCTCTATTAAGTTAGACCAAGTTTGACTGTAGAAACTTGGTAAAATGACGATAGATTCTCCTGTACTTAAATCTTGTTCATTTCTTGGACCAATAAGCCTCAAGACACATAAGCGCCTGTTACCTTACAGTGCCGGTACACTGATTTTTTTCAGGCCCGTTTTTTAGGACCGGTCCAAGAAAAAAAACGGCTTTAACTTGTGCTGGTTCATATTTTTCATCATTTCACCATTGTTCCACAGTAAATACAATCAAACATGGCCTCACAAGAAATAAAAACCAACAAAAGCATGGATGGTGGTTACTTTTTTTTAATCAGACAAAACCGATCTGGATAATCATTTAGCAGTAGTTGGCACACTACAGTCAGATAAAGCAAAAAACTCTTACTCAAAACAATGTTAATTATTCAAAATTTTGTAGCAGCATCATCTATTTTCACATTGACTTCAGGATGAGTTCATGACCAATTTGGTCCCATGTTGCGGACGTTAAAGATGCTCTATGTAAGATTAGGACTATACAAAATGGAAACTTTTCTACAATTTCTTTGCTATACAAGGTAAGTTACATGTAGATCAACACTTTAGCATTGCATGTCAATATTCAGGGAAGTTGTAACATCATTGTCTCATACAAAGATGTTTAAAAACTGTGATCTTCCAACAGAAACATAATCATAACTATCTTGTGTGACTGACTGATGAGTGGGGTGTATATTGTCAGTTTTGGGGGCCAAAATCTTACATAGTGTACTTTTAATAGTGTGGAAAACGTATGTGACTATCCTTTTCAATCAAAACTCATGTCCCGTGCCAAAATCATTGACATTCTGCAAAACCAAACCATTTCTCTGTAACGTTATAAAGTATTTTCACACATGACTATCAGGTGCTTCTAGATCCATTCAATCATTGATGTCATTCATAGCATTAAGTCTTATTTCTTAACAAATATTTCTTCATCATAAACATTGGAGCCACTGATACTATTTTGTCATATCAATACCAAGTAATGTAATAATTTCTTACGGTCAAAAGTCAGCTAACAGCATTTCTCTTTATAATTACATAATCTATAGTACATAGCTTGCTAAATGTTCTATTAATGAACAATTAGAAAATAATCTTCTTCAATGTATGGAATTGTAGTAAAAGGACAAGTAAATAGAATTATCTGTACTGATAGTAGACATGATACCATAACATAATTAGGTAATGCTTATGCTTTCAAACATGGCAATTTCATCATGTATGTCAACTTATTTGCTTGTGGGTCAATATCAAATCTTAAAAATTTTGGATACTGGCTTCTAATCTCCATGACTAAGAGTAATTATTATCATGATCAAGAATGCCATTTAAATTACAAGATTAATCTCAATTGAATCCTGTTATAAATTGCATAAATACACAACATAATTTTTGCTATTATCTAAAACTGATTTACAATGAATATGATGTTACTGGCATTATTATGAGAAATATTCTCTGGCGATTTGTAAAAACAAAAGTTCTCTTCGTCTTTACGGGTCTCACGCTGTCCCGACGGCCCATTGTTGTGTCATCATGACCCAGGCATTTGTTTGTTGTGTCCTAGCAACTATCCAAAGAACTGGAAGAAACAAACAAAAACATGCATGTATACCACAAGTTTACAAATGCTATCAGCCCCCTCCACCCCACCCGTAAAATCACCAGCCAGGCAAGATGTAACCCTGGATGAATAAAGATATACAAACAAACAAACTAACAAATGTGTACTCAAGCAGAAGGGAGGAGGTTCAGAAGGAAGAAAGTGCAAATATTATTCATTACAAAAGTTGAACATATTGAACAAAGGAGAAAAGTTGCAAGAGAGAACAAATACCTTTACTAGGCAAGGTAGGTCATCACAGTTAGTACCTGTACAAGAGAGGAATCATTGTCGAGGTCTGTAGCGTAAGTCATAAGAAGACAGGTACTTTGTCTATACAGCACTGGCAACAGCATACTGATGATCAACATACTGTTTAAGCACATGATTGGACAAAACAGTAGCATAATCAATACAGAATGACAATCACATCGCTTGATAGAGAGAAGCTGCCTTAGAGGGAACTGTTGTGTGCAAGTAACTCTGAATGAGTTTGATGACAAAAAATGAAGGAAAAATAAAGAAGATTAAACACAAGTACTAACTATTATTGAAAAAAAGACCTTAGCTACTAAAAATGTACTGCAACCCATTGCATGCAAATGGTATTGGTTGCAAATAATAATCAAAGTGCAGAGACATGTTTGTCAACAATTTTGTTGTTTTCATTATGATAGTTATGATTTGGATATGCTGGTGACTTCTGTATCTTGAGAACCATTGATAACTGTACAGAATGATTCAATTAATTTTCATTTTTTTACCTTTTGATTTATGTCCATTTTGTCCAGAACTAGTGGGGGATTAATATTCAATTTATCATTCAATCAAGTGTCTCAGAAAATACAAGAATTTGTCCCAATGGATAAAAGGACCAAATATGCAACATGCAACTATGTCCTGGCATGTGGCCTACATTGGAACTGTAGGACAGTGTACAGGAAACTACACAAGCAAGAGAAACTCTACCAAACACTGCACAAGAACATAGTCAGTTTCCTAAAATTACAAGAACTTGCCATAAAGAAATTGCATCATATACACTTGTTAAGATTCTTGTTCAGCTGCAGTAAAAGTTATAATTATCATATATACTAAAAAGACTGTATAATGACTAGTAAAGGGGAATGGGTGGGCATGAAAACATTTCTTAGGCTGCAACAATGTAAGAGCTGAGCAGTGAAGGAGAACAGCTTACCTTGAGGAGAACTGCCAGGATGGTCATTATCACAGCAAAGGGCATGAAGCTGAAGAGACCACCCCTCCTTTTCTCCTTCTTATTAGTAAGCCAATTGATCCAGCTCATCTTTTTCTCCGTGTAGGGGGGGTAACGGATACTGTTCACCTGCAAGGGAGAAGAACAATAACAGTTATTGTGAAGCAAGATCAAAATTTAAAAAATGAGAAGATTTGGTTTAAAATATGCAAATTTCAACTGTAAAATTGATTTTGGCTCAAAAATTGAAAAGTTATCAGGAACAAAACCTTCAAGTGAAAGACACATTTAACATATTTTCAGCATTGCACAATTATTTTGAATTTCTGTTGTGAATTGTGAAAAATCATGCTACACAAGCTACACAAGTTTCTGAAACCATCTCAAAATAGACAGTCCTGATGTAAACAACAACATAAAAGTTTTGGGAGCATCAATATTTGCAAAATACATCTCAAAGAAATACCATAGAAATTTGTCTCAGATTACAGATAATCTACAAAATTCCTTATGGCAAGGGAGCTGATGCAACAATTACTAAGTTGACATCTTCTGTCATATAAATAAAGTAACTTAAGAAGCATTCCAAACACAAACATTCTTACCTTTTCCATAGCTAGTGCCTTCACCATCACTGCCTTCCTGTGGGAGAAGGTGAGAAAGCCAAACTTCCCGTGGTAGTTCCCCATGCCGCTCGTACCGACACCTCCGAACGGCAGCGTGGGCAAAGCCATCTGCATCATGGTGTCATTTCCGCAGACACTCCCGCTGGACGTACGCTGTACGATGTCGTGGATAACCTGGAAGTAAAGTATGCATACTTTCACCAGAAGTTCTATTCTAATGGTATTAATTGGAATTAGCTGAACCTACATACAAACTTATTGTCAGATTAATTGACGTGCACATGGACCCCAACACTACCGGTATTTCTTGTACTGATAGAATCTATGCCAAGATAATACTGCCTCAAAACTTGTTGAATAGGTTTGTGAACTTAATTGGTTCTAATGGTTACAAAATTTATATCAAAAGTATAACAAAGATGTACCCTTAGGTAGAAGATGTACGTATCTTATTTCTTGAAATTACTCTTTTTATGATATGATTATAACTTAGAAGAATAAGAAAGAGAACTAGTAAGAGTTCAAAGCATTGTCCTTTTATTTCCCACCTTCTTGTCATTAGCGAAGGCATACAGCGCAAGCGGCTTGTCTCTACTGTTGATGAAACGAACGGCGTCATCTGCACTCTCTGCGGTCACGATCGGCAGGACGGGGCCGAAGATTTCCGCCTCCATCAGTGCATCGGTTGGTTTGACGTCCTTTACCACGGTGGGGCTGATGTACAGGTCCTTCTCGTCAGAATCCCCGCCGAGCGCGATGCTGCCTTTTGTCTTCTCTATCATGCTCTTGACGCGGTGGAAATGGCGCTGGTTCACGATACGACAGTAATCTGTGCAAACAGAACGTGCCCTTGTCAACATCTGATCTAGAGTGCTTTCTAAGATTTATGATAAGAATAGTATAGGTGGCTTGTTTAAGACACTACTAGTTGACTAAGTTTATAGAACTAGTGTCTTTGATCAATGTAGTTGAAACAATTAATATATATACACCAGTAGTAATGGAATGGAAAACAGAACACTACTTTATAAAGTGATGAAATTGCTATTGCGGCGAGAACACTTCAAAGCTGAAGTCACTTTGCCCGGTCAGCTACAAAGACTGTGAAGTGAGACATCTAAAAGTAGACTGGGAAAGTGCGCACTCTGTGCATCCTATGCTATCTACTGTGCCAGACACACACCTACATGGGACTGTACTTCAGGACTGTTTATCTACAGAAACTAGTTGTGATTCATCTGTGTTTAAATTTCATGAAATGTAACGTTAATGTTTTAAACACTTTTAATCTCTTTGAATACACTGCATTTCTACTTAATACCATGTGCTCTCCTGGCAAACAGACAAAGGGCTGTCCTAGGTTTTTAGTGTGTACCGTTGATTATCTTTAACGACATGATGTTGTATTTTATATGAGTTCTTTTCTAGTAATGAATTTTCCCTGGACAGCAATATTAGCCTCAAACCTTCAGACTGCCTGGGGTCCTTGCCAAAGTACTCCTCCAGAGCTGCCTGGATGCCCTTCAGTAGCCTGTCCTGGTTCTGACTTGCACACAGGACATAGTCAGGGGCGATGCAGGTTTGGCCACAGTTCACAAACCTACCCCACGCAATACGCCTTGCTGCAACATCTGCAAAACACATAAGGGCATTGATAAAGATTTTGTTATACAGTAGAAGTCGCTTAATTGCACGGCCTATTTGCCAGTGAATTCCATGCAATTATCCGACTGGTGCAATAATGCGAAGTTATCTTGCAGGACCGAACCAGTTTGGAATTTGGAGATTCTGTGCAGTTAACAGAAGTGTACGTTAATCCGTTATGCAATTAACTGGCTTCTACTGTACATGCAGAAAACTATACAAACTTCTTTCCTTAACCATAGATTACCTGTCATGCATTTGAAATTCAGTTTTCAAACAATCAAAACTGCATAAATGGTATGATTTTTCCAGTTATGTTGCTGGACTTGGGTCATCTCACACAAAAGCAGAGCTGATTGATGTACCTAAATTTGTTTCCTTAGGTCCACTTAAAAAGTTTTAGCATTTTTCCTTAGCACAAACACCATAGCTTAGTAGAATCCAAATAAGGACAGAAGTTTCACCTAGCATTTCAATCATTCAACTTTAAATATCATAGTATGATATGAAACACTGCCTGGACCTGACTCTCTGGACCCAAATGTTCTAGTATCTGGTCTGCTCCCCACCCCCAAGTCAAAGGTGGAAATCTAAAATAAAGTTCAACTGACCAACATCACAGTCCTTGTCCACATAGCATGGTGACTTGCCCCCCAGCTCCAGTGTGACAGGTGTCAGGTGCTTGGCAGCTGCAGCCATCACAATCCTGCCCACATTACTGTTCCCTGTGTACATGATGTGGTCAAACTTCTGCTCCAAAAGCTCGGTTGTCTCCTTCACACCTCCGTTAACAACAGCAAAGCAGTCCTGGATAAAACAAACACAAATTTTGATCATAAATTTCATCATAAATACATGTAGAAGTACACATATTAGTACTAATGCCATAGCCTATAGTAGGGAAACTTAATGTGAGGTCATTGGTTCAAACCTTGGCCAAGCGATCATACCAAAGACAATGATTTGTACCACTTAAGCACTACAACTTAAGCACTTAGTACGTATGATAAAGCGTAATATTGTGGAACACAAAACACGGACTACCCCCTGATTTAGTGTTGAACTGTACAGTCCATGGGCTATATAGACAGAGATGGGATCATTTTACATTTTTTAAGTACCAAAACTGTACCCAATTTCATTGTCTACAACTGAATGGACCAGACTTCATTATTCATCAATAACAAATTTTTTTGATAAAAGAATAACAAAACAAATAACCAGTGCAGCACATACAGTACATGACTTTAAATTCTTCTGATACAATGTAACAACAAACTAACATCAAACAGTAAAACTCCATTATTAGGGAACAATACCAGAAAAAAATATGGATGATCAATGTTATTGTTAATCCCTATACTTGCCTTATCCAGATATTTGGGGAGTAGGTCTTCCACAAGAGCTGCTGTGGCTTCAGACAGCTCAGAAGGCTTCACTACAGCACAGTTACCAGCAGAAATGGCAGCTAGAAACAACACATGTGTTAGCTCAAGGAGAAAACATTCTGTATCAAGCTGTACCTGACACGTTGTATGATGGAAAAAATGATAAACTAGCTTTGTTAGAGGTGAAAAGGTAAATTCACTTTTGATGCAGGGACCTATATATCTTTTTAGGTAGTAGGGGGCAGGAGGTTTGTGCAGTGTTTTAAGTCTTGCGGTTGAACAAATCTGCTTCATTTGTTCTGATTAGAATGAAGATAAAGATGACACTTGCCCATGAAGACACAAAGAAAACTCACAAATGCTCATATTGAATTGTTACAGTTTTACACTGAAAAGAAGAAAAACACAATACCCAAACCAGCCTAAAAGGTTGACTTTGTGACTAGTCTGGTGGAATTGGGGTCTATCTTAAGCAGGATGTCGTTATTATTTGTTCACCTGCTCCATTCATTTCCTGAAGAAAACCAGGAACCAGGAAGTAAGACTGGAGTGGACTTGTCAGAAATTTTACTCACCAATGAGAGGGCACAGGACAAGCTGCACTGGATAGTTCCAGGCCCCGATGACGAGGATGACACCTAGCGGCTCGTACTGGATGTAACACTCGTCCCTCATCTGTGGCAGTTCTTTCTTCACATACTCCGGCTTGGTCCACTCATCCAGGTTGTTCAAGTGAACAATGAGCTCATTCCTGGTGTAGTTTACCTCCATACCCATACACTCCATTTTAGGCTGGTGGCCAGGGCAAAACAAAATATTAGTACAACAAATGTCACCAGTTCCAACAGAGTATTCAAGTTACTCGGTCAACTCCTGTCCTTGTAATTTTGGATATCTATAATTTAAGGGCATTTGTTCAAAGGGAAAATGGCTTAACTCAGCCTTTGGAAAAATAGAGGGGCTGAGGGAGAGACCTGTCCTTCCATCTGTAGAATAGTATGTACAGGTCCAGTCCAAATGTGAAGTGTGCCTGTACCTGCTCTAAAACACTAGAGGGTATAGTACCTACAATGTTTTTTAATATACGATGAACTCCGATGAAGTATAATTCAGTAAAACAATTTGGACAAGCTTGATTAGCTAGACCAAAGTGAAAGACTAGTGCCTAGATCACTATAAACATATACTTAGTATATAACAGGTACCTACATGGTATACCTGTATCTCCACCTGGAAGTTTTGTAGGTACACAGTCCTTAGTGACATGTACTCAAATGCATACCCTACCTTGTGCAGATCCTTCCTCAGTACCTCTATCCACCTGTCTAGGTTCTCATCAATGCAGCGTAACAGTGCCCTCAGCTGCTCGCGTCGGTACTCTACAGACCTCATCTTCCCCACGTTCTCACGCAAGTGCTGCACTATGGCTGTCATCGACATTTTGGCACCTGTATTTAAAAGTACATCCGCTATGAAATATATATATAAGACGGTAAACATCTCCATTGTTTTACCAGAGCAGGATAAGAGAGTAAGGCACCTTTTTGTCGTGGTTTGTATTGTGCCTTTTCATTAAGGCAAACGTATATACCTGTGATTCCTACATTTGTCAGGGCAAATCTAAAAGACTGCAAGGAAATTTGAAAAAAACAACAACTTTACTCTAGAGTACGTTTATCTATTACCACCACTATGGTGATTACAAACCTGGATATAGAAATGGGAATCTATTTGACCGAAAGGACATTGCCACAACGTTATTTGTACTTACTAAATCACAACAATGTCAATGACCTTAAGGTCATCTACATGTATTTCCAAGTAATTCCTCCCTCATTTAAATAAACAAACAAACAACAACATTATTTCAACCATAAATAGTTTCAACAGGTTGGTAGATCAATCGCAAAAAGTATTCTTCGTTACATAACCTTCTTTATAGAATTAAAAGAAGGTTGTGTAACGAAGAAGACTTTGTTATCATACTGTTAATTGGACGTTTTGTGGTGTCTGCCTGGCCTAGCCTGGTATCTAGCCGATTACTATTATAGCTCTCGAGTCACTTCTGTCATGTCCGCAATTACGAGGACAGAAGAGACTCGGGAGCTATATTATATACGGCTGGATACCAGGCTAGTGTTTGTCATGTACGTGCATATAAACGTTATGTAAAGTTGGTCATTAGGTCAGACGCTCTACAGGTCAATGACCTAGCGAACAGCCTGGCTATTATTTAACCGCTATTTACTTGTACGCTGCCATACACATGAACGGACGAAGGAATAGAAATAGTGATTCTTATATTACTTTTCTGTTGTAATAAGATAACTCCGTGTTATTTTGTCAAGAATTCTACCATAACCATAATCATAAACAAACATCTGAGTGTATGACACAGTGCGCTGGATATATGAGATCGATGATTTTTGTGAGCTCCCAGCTGTTTTCTCTCGAGTCGTCACGACCTTCAATTTGCTAACGTTTCACCTTGTTTTTTTAATACATCTCAGTTATGCACTTACCTTAGTAGAGACTTGACGGTGGAAAGACGGAAACTTCTGATCTTATTCGTCGCTGCTTCAATGTATCAACGTTACGCGAACCAGGAACCAGAAAGATACCGTGATCACATGTGACCTGCGGTCGACTGATCAAACTCACAGGTCAAAGGTAACGAAGGCGACTATCGAACGTACCATTTT
>NC_049989.1:8543147-8545862 GCF_000003815.2 Branchiostoma floridae | reverse complement strand
ATTTTCACTCATCAAACACGAAACTCCGTTATATAGGAAATCAAACATAACGTTACTTAATTTCGTTTTATATTATATTCTAATGAAATGATGGGATGAATGCATATTGGAGAAACAATTTAAATACTTTAGACGATAATAATAAAAGAGCGCAGCGGGACGGGACCATTATATTTACAGGGAGGAAATGGTTATTGTATGATTTAGTGTTTATTTCTCAGGTGGCGTCAAAATATATTTGTTACCTCAAACCTTAGAATGGGAAAATAGGTAAAACATAAATTAGATATAGTTGTACCTTATTCCACATTAGAAAAAGACCCATCATGCAGAAATGACTGATTATTGATAATTTAATCTCTTATGATACGACAGACTTTACGTACTTCAGCCACAATGCATGAATATTGATCATATTTGATTAATGGTTAATTACAGTATCGCATTTCAATGTACACATCTCATAATAAACACACGATTACATTATAACATATAGTTCACACAATTACATTATAACATACAGTTGATAGTGACCCCTACGTCGACCCAATAAGAGTGCCTTTAACACATTCGTATTACATGTTTGTATTGTTAAGAGAACATCGCCAATAAAGTTCTAAATAATGTGCCATGCTATAAATTGCTATAAAAGTCATATTCATTAAAAATCGTCATATCATTCTGGGGATGTTGGAATGTTGGAAAGATACCAAGATATATTAACCGGGTTTCAAAGCTGTATTTTGGATTTGATAAAATGCCTAGTATACACTGTACATACAATATTCATAGATAGGCTTATTTGCAGTGCGGGTTAGATAATGCGCCAGTATACATAGTAGTACCACGCTGTGAGGTGTATAGGGTGGCGCCTATCTCCGTCTCCACGGCCCTTGGGCCACAAACCTGTGAAAGGGTGCTAGTTTTGTATATGGTTGTATTCTAAAACCCTATTTCCTGAAAATGAAGAAAGCATTGCACTGTTGTGCTGAATAGGCAGTTTCTGAATCGCCCGCCAAATTTCCTGGAATTGTAAGTGTGGTTTCAGTCAATTCACTATGGATATTGTCATCATCTTCTTCGTCAGTGCAATCAGATAGATATGTCATGTGTAGTGGGACATCCTTAAGGTTACGGGGACTTTTGCATGTAAGCAAGTGAAGATTATGGTCAGTAATCATGGGGCCAAATCTTATAGCATCAGTACACTTGCGCGGCCAACAAGAGTCAAATTCTTTCGCCATTTTTGCCAACCAGGACATGCGACAGTCACAGTGAATCGGATTCCCATGTACAAACCTGCTGACTCTAAACATACGGCTTCCTGGGAGGAAACCCATGTTTGCTTTAGAGAAAGTAGCGAGATTATTGTACGCCACATTAATATACATCAGGCGTTTCAGTCCATGAATGATAGCTAAGTCAGCTCTAAGAGAAGATATCTGATTGTAAGACAAATCGAGAGAAGTCAACCACTTCATGTATTTCAAAGACTCCCAGGGGAACGTTGTAATTAGGTTCTGACTAAGATTTAGCGTACTTGTATATATAAAACTAGACAAGTTATGGATTTCTCGGATATGATTTTGCTGAAGGTACACGCTTAACACGAAGTTCTGGGGGTTAGTGGGAAAACTGGTTATGTTCGACTTTGGGCAGTTGATCTCCATGTCGACGTAACATCTAGCTGGAATTGAATCATCGATCTTACACGCTACGAGTTCAGCCATAACAATGAAGCCTATAACACAATTTCTGATCACCATTATTTAAACTACGAGGTAAGTATTTATAACATCAACGGGTAAGTCCAACTTGTAAATGCTAGAGGCGTTCTTGATGATAGGTGTTGTTTGCACTCAAGTAGAAGTTGAGTTCTTTTCGCTTTGACGATTGATTGGCAGCTTCTCTGAGATGTTCAACTTTAACTTGATAAAGAAACGTTCCTTTACCGGGTAGATGATAGCTCCAGCATCAACATAGGAATCCTCACCTGTGTTGAAATATTAGAAAAAACAACAACAACAACAACAAAACATTTCGTAAGTCGAAGGTTGGCAGTCCATTTGTTTTGACACAGCTGTAGAATGGCACTGTTCTATCCGAATAAACCTCCCTTAATAACGTAAAATCCCGACAGGACAAGAACAGTGTCATTCTATATGATACACATGTGAATAGTCTCTGTTTCATCCGTACAAACCTCTCTTAAGAACATTTTCAAAGTAAGACCTTTCATCCACTGTTAGTAGTACACAACAAGAGTTTGGGCACACAAATGACAGTGAGAGTAGCCCCAAAAGGCAGTACCGTAACGACAGGGATGTAATTTACATATATTTACATAATTAACTATCTTACTAGCAGTTTTACTTTCAAAGTAAAAAAAAAAAACTTTTGATGCAAATAACATGTACACCTTTCCAGGAAAGAAATTACAGCCACGAGTAGGATTTCAACACCTAAAAAACGGCTGTCGCCTGAGAAGACACAGAGAGTTCAAACAGTAGCCAAAAATGTAGTAATGCAGTTCCCAGACTGAATGTTTGACAGGTGAAGCCAGGTAGCCGGGCCCTCTGACTGACCACGTCAGGTCACTCCCTTCACTGAATTTTGAATCTATGTAACGTGATACGTTTGTGAAGGTTAGACATCCAGGAATCGTTACAATTGAAGACGAATAAATCTTTACTTCTGGATACTTTATTTTTATAC
>NC_049989.1:8475196-8542445 GCF_000003815.2 Branchiostoma floridae | reverse complement strand
CTTCCGAAACGTCTGTATAAAAATAAAGTATCCAGAAGTAAAGATTTATGTAACGTGATTTATGCCTGTCGCCAAATTCTGTAACAAACGTTACCACCTCTAGTTAGACGGTTGCGGCATTTTTGTTAGCCACGTTTAAAACAAGAAATGAACATTTTTGTGACGCTGTACAGTTTTTCTGTCTTTCTAAAGAAACAAGAAAGGATTGTTGACTGTCATTTGTATCCCACCTTGCTTAACAAAATGTTGTACAGAAATGACTGTAACAAACGTTACCATTGTTCGATGCTGTCTAACCTTTCTACTTGACCTGGTGTAGAAAAGCTGCCCACTTTTTAAATGTCCCAATTGACGTCCACTTATAGCTAAATGATGTAGTCAATAAGGTAATATAAGTCCTTTCGAAGAAAACAGGGTAGAGTCTACTGTAACAGTTGTAACAAACGTTACCGGTAACGTTTATTACATGCCCTGTAATGCATTACCAATGGGACCGAAAATAATAAGTTGCCATTTTTTGGCTATGGTTAAAAGAGGAATTTTCCTAAACAATCAGGTAGTTAACCTTGTCCTATAACCCGGTATATCGGAAAACCCCATGCAGTGCGTAAATACTTTAGCGAAACGCACCGCTAAACCCTGAAAATTGGTCAACTTTCAGGCGTAATTACATGACTTCTAACTGCGGTCCAGCTTTCAAAAATAGTTCCTCGTGATTTATTAACCCCTTCCAAGAACGGGGAACCATTTTTAGGCTGATATAACGCATCGCGGCTTTACTATACCGTTTTATATCGGACATACCGTATGGACTCATCCGGGCTGAGTACAGGGGGTCAGTAACCCCAGCCAGCGAGAGATTGTGTAAACAAAGGCTTAAGGTGGGGGTACACCTGCGTATATATTTAAGTCCGTATGAGGCGCGCATGGCAGTATTTGCCTCCACCAGGCTCCACAGGTCGTTGTAAAAATGATAGAAATGCGACAAACGTAAAGAGGTAACATGTCGGACGAGTTAGCTGGGTCGCTAGGTCGCTAACCATACTTCTCGGTCAGCTAACTCATCTGGCATGTTATGTTTGTCCAATTTGTACTTTTTTTTCCCGCGACCTGTGGAGCCTGGTAGCTTCATACGCACCTCAAACGGACTTGAATATATACGCATGTGTGACCCAACCTTAACACTAGATGCCATCGCATTTTACGCATTTATAGAGTTTTGCAATCAATTGCAAATTTCTTTAACATCATCAAGTTTTCCACTTCGGTGAAATTTTCAATAGATAAGCCATATATATGTAAGCCCCAGATTTGTTTAATTTGGAATACAAAGAAAACAGGAGTGGTAGATTTTACATTCACTGCCAGTCAGTCTATCCAGACTATGACACTACCCAAAGAAACTAAAACGACAAAATGGACAGTTTAATAATACATATACAGCTAAATAACACAGCTGATCAATGTAAGAATACATTAACAGTGTTGAGACCTATGCCAACATCGTGTGTACATTTATACATATAACGTTACGTATTAATTAATGTTAAGTTACTACCTAGACAATATACAATGGTACAAATAGAAAATGGATCCACACCTTATTGCGGTATAAGCAGGCCGCCGGCCCCCATGCAAGGCAGACACCTCCTAGTCTTATTCACTGCGTACGTTTACGTGTGAATAGTGCACGAGTATGAAGCCGTAGACCAATTTCAGGACACCTCATTGAGGACACCTGATTGGCCAATGCTGCAAATGACGTACATGTCCCCCACGTATCAACCCGCTGTTACATAGTTTCATCTGATGAGTCTGACACCGGGAATCATCGCTGTTTTTTTCTAAAGACCTATCTGATGCTTCAAAACGTTTGGCTACTTCAATTCCCAATTGGACATACCACGTTAACGTTGTTTCTTCCCATGAAGTCACATTCAAATTAGATTTTATGGCGTGGTCGAACAATAGCAGAACCACGTGCTTTGGATTCATCGTATAGTACAGAGAATCCTTGTGAATAGATAATGTAATTTCATAATTACAGCCTATCAGATATCAAATTGCATAGACGCAATTTTCTCTTGTATGATTAAAAAAAGCAGGCACAAGATTGTATTTTTAGAAAGATTGATAGACATTTCTGTGCCATGGTCCACGTGATGAGGTCTGTGCACGTGTCAGGTACATGCGTACGCGTCTTGAGTTGTGTTTTTTTTCCCACGCATAAATGCGTATATAGTCTTTGTACAGAGAGGGAGTGGTATTGTTATATATATTGTATATATCATGATTGCCGTTAATATGCTATAATGATAATTATATAATCCTGCCCCGTCTAGTGGTACAAGGTTGCACATGTTGTCGTCCACGTCAGTTACAGTCAATCCAGTCAAATGGCACATCGTTAACTTTTGATCTCAGGTCATGCTAAAACGGGCGATGGGTATGACTGAATAGAACATGGGTCAAACTAAAGACGGACCTATATTCTTGACTACGAATGCTTCAAAGTTGTAAAATATTGGCCACACTTTAACACCTCAGTGTCAGATAAACACCTCAGTCGTCTAAACATTAGGAGCCATGACAGTGACCTTCTACCGCTGTTTCGGTATCCCGCGAGAACACTATAATATGGGTTTCAAATTGTTCGTCGTTTGCGGGGACAGTTTTCATCTTTTCAACCAGCAAAGACGAGGACAAATCGTGACTAATTGGCGAGAACTTTAAACATTGAACAATTCATGTTTGGACAGAGCAGTGAGAGACAAATCATTGCAGTTAACGTTATACTCATTACAAAGGATTATTTTCTGTTACAAACTAAAACTTGAAAGGTAGACGCAGGGGGTGGAATTGTAGAAGAGACCGTAGTACAGTGACCTAGAAACAAGAGGACAGTTAAATTTGGAAAGGTGACGGAAGATGAGACGCCAGAAAGTAAGAAAAACTAAAGAATGACATGATAGGAAGAAATATTCAAATGGGGGCTATAATGTACAGAGTAAAACGTATCGATGATGATAATAATCTTTATTGCATGTTCATGCCCGTAGGCTAAATGCACAAATGACCACAAGTGGTCTACTGGGTGAGAAGGAATAAAAGTAACTAAGCTTGTGCAGTAGTTTCAGCTAGACTAATGGAAAATGATCTAAAATATCACGTGTCTCATGTGTCACCATAATACTATCGTTAATCGCTACATCTAATATTTTCTCTGTTTTTGTAAAACATGCACACAGTTTGATTGAGAAAAAATTATGACAATGATAAATGATTCACAAGAATGAGAAGGGTGAACTTTATCAAACTGTCTTTATTGTTAAATTTTTGATAATTAAGAATAATGAGTACATTCATATGAACATATCCATTATACCAACTGTACAGTAACATATATACAGTTCTCCACAACAGTTCTCAAACAAATCAGTAACTCATTTAACATGGCTTTCTTGAATGAAACTGAACATCTGCATAGCTGAAATGAAATGTCCCCTATCATTTACCCAAATCTTTTCTGAAAACATCTGAAGTATGTACTAGAAAGGCAACATTTTTGCGAAAATGTAGAATGTTTCCCCGTAGCTGTTTTCGAGATAGTAAAAGAATTCGAGTAAGAAAAATCACATCTGCTTGTTTTTGGTACCTGGTCATTATTAAGATGATTATACTATACCATTAGGATCGCGCTATTGTATTGTATAGAAATAGGGGGGGGGGTCCTCTCGGCCTTGTTGTATGCCCCCCAAAAATACAATATAGCCTTTGCTATTACAACCCTGTAGAATTGCTTGAAATAACAGAAACAGCTAATATCTAAACTAAACTCTGATTATACAGTGCTAGAGGAAAAAAGAATAAGTGTGGCGATAAAAACTATTGCCATGGCGACGTTTTTATTGTTTATAAGTATTAATAATTGTTGTTGTATCCTTTCACCTGGCTGTATGTCTGAAGATTGTTTTACGCGATGGATGTTTGTCGGGCATCGCTGTTAACAAGAAAGGTAATCTCTTGTGACGAGTGACTTATCATAAATGTTTCTCATTGATTATACAAATGAGGTCCTCATTTGCATAAAAACAGTTGATCTCCTCTACCTAAATAACAATGTGTTCAAAGTATGAAAGTCTTAGCTAAGAAAGCTATTGTAGCATTTTCTCATAAAATATGTAAATGAGACCCTAATTTGTATGACTTACGTCCGTATGTTCAACTTAACGCACACGTTGCTATCAAATGTCGCAAGAATGTAATTTCGTTATCTAACACTATAATAACAATTTCTCATTATTTATGTAAATTAGGTAACAATTTGCATAATTAATGTCTGCCAATATTTCTCTTCTAGTTACATATGTCGTGTTTAAGTGCCCTAAGAAGCTAAACGTCAATCACAATCTTAGAAAAAGTGTATTATTGCACCATACCAGACCTATCAGGTGCAGGTGGGTATAGAGAGATGATTGCTGTGCCAGATAAACTTTGCCGTGCGTCATTCAAAGCTAGATGCAATCAAATGCTCTCCGACAAGTTCGTTCTATTAGTCTACAGCTGCTTTAGACTTACATCACGGAATGACAGCGAACACAATCTGAAACTAGTACTGTTGACTTGTGACGACCAGTCTGTCCGGACAGGTACAATACTTTCTTACTTATGTCGTGCACCTTTTACAACTGTACATGTACTTACTTTGACCTGTTGTTCACACTGTAGTGCCTAGTGGTACATAGGTCAGCAAATTTCCTTGCTGTTCATGTAGCAGGGAATATATTTTATATAGTGGAGTTGCTGGCTCTCTTAGCGTGCTTGAGGTACCTCCTCGAACATGGGGAAATCATGTTAATTTTTTCTTCAAATCTTAAATACTGTACTATCCGAAGCTGGATTTCTTAGGACACAAGAACATTAACTCCAAAGTCTGTCTGGAGCAAGCCTTTAGGAAACAGCTTCTAGAAATTCCTATCAAGTTCCAAGAATGATTTGTTCTTAAAAATTGTGTTACTGCAGGTTAGAACTTTCACGTTGATGCCAAAGTACAAGTTGTCACCAACTGCAGACCAATCACCACGTTGTCTAAGACCTGTCGAACCTGCCGACAGTTTCATTTCATACTTCGTCATTTCAGAGTTCCTGCCATTCGCAGAAGTTGGTACAGTAGGATAACAAGATTCTTTATTTACAAGCCAGGTATTTACAGCAGACCGCTAATGTTTTGGTGACCGTCTGTCACTTTTCTTCTATTTCACACTGCAGCTTGGTGTCGCTGCTATCAATATTGGTCTCCAACATAAAGTATTGTTATTTTTACAAAGATAAATATTGTCCGACAGTCATCCAGCAATTGGTACAGCAATAGGCAAGCTCGCCAAAATAGGTCCACAGCTTGAAAATGATCATCAAATATTTTATGTTTTTCACTTTTGTGCAACTTATATCAAGTACAGAATTGAGTGATTCGTTTCCGACCAGATGTTATGTTAAAGATGGTATTATCACTTACATTTGCTGTGTTATGAACCACTGCGAACTCCTACTCAAACCCCCTAATTTAGAAATAGACTCATCCTGTGACCTCATCCTGTGACCTCATTCTGGTGCTAGAATCCTGGAGAAAGGACACAATAAACCATGTGCTCCTCAAAATGTCTAGTGTTCGGCTAGTTATTTGCAATTACTCAATAGCCTTAACACCGGCTCATAACAAATGGCGTCACGGACACGGAGAGGAATTGTGATGACGGTCAGCACGGTATAGAGGAACAGAACTGTATCCAACGCTCCAAAACTCACAGAGTCTTCCACCATGTGCTACGCCGCAGTGGGAGGGCGAGATCGATTGGAACACTCTGTCACTATACTCCAAGGACAAACCTCCAGCAGTATTATACCCTACATTTACTGGATGCAGTCAACTATGAGTACCAGCGTTTAAAAACGAGGAGGAGGGAATGAACTGTATCCAAGCTGAAACTCTACTGACTGAACGGCTGAGAAAGTGAGCTGCTGATCTCCATCTTGTAGACCCAGGCTTCCTCTAACACGGCACTGTACCCGGTCTTCCATCTTCACCGACAGAGCGGGGCGGACAAGCAAGCTTCTAATTACCGGGTGGAACAGAGAGGTGCCATCTCCAGAGTCCACTGACAGAGGGTTAGAAAGTGAAGCTGACGAACTCGTGCGGGTGATTTAAATTTCTTCGGGAGGCAAAGGAACGCCATGTGCTTGGCTCACAGTACGTGTCCGGTCTGAGACTCTACTTTTTTAAGGAGCGGTAAAGCAAGCTTCCAGTCGTCGGGTGGAACAGAAGCGAAGGAACGTTCTGGAATCTTTCATCGTGCATGCTGTGGACTCCCCAGAAAAATTCATCACATGTAACAAGACCACACACAAAGGATCTAACGAACTGTCGCAAGGACATTTGAAACATAGACTGACTTCTACAGTAAGATTTACACCCCAGTTTTGATTTGTATTGCTTTGATCTATTGTTTCTATCTTTGCTTTATAATTTTGCACATTTGTAAATTCTGCCCACATTCCACTGCCATGCCATGCGCTGTGGGATGTGTCCAGTCTTGCCCTACCACATCTGCTAGCAATCAGCTAGCCCAGGGTGAGTCTCCCAAAGAAAACAAAAGGGCCTATCTTCTAAGCTATTCCGGATCCCAGTGGTGTACTGTACATTCCTCACACTTCTCTGTTTACCGAATTGTAAGGCTTACTTAACCAGCACAAAAATTGTGACACTTTTGTTTTTCAACAATGTATGCATGTAGATATTGCATCAGGTGCCAAGCATTCAGCTGGTTTTCTCTTAGGGTAGCCAGGGTCTGTTTCTGAAGCATATTACACATTGCTATACAATGTCTGTTTCCATATCTGTATGTTTCCATATTTCCATATTTATATGCTTAATATTGCAACTGTCAGTCGGCATTTTAATGTACCAAGCCACTGACCTACATTATGCCCCTGAATAACAGAGGGCCAAGAAGGTCACAGTTACTCCTGACCTCATTACTTCCAGTTCAAGTTAGCGTAGCATGTAGATCGTGTAACAGTGTGTCAGGCATTCAGCTGGTTTTCTAGGGTTTGTCTTCTGAAGCACAATACATTGCTATGTTGTCTACTGGTTTAGTTTTACAAGTACTGATCCACATAATTAGTTATTTCTTGATTTTTGTACCTTTCTTATAATACCTGTAATGTAAGTAGTCTACCCAGTGGTTTCATATCTTTATGATTATTCAGATTGACTTGTCAATCTTCTCCTGTTAGGGGAGGTATGTTATGAACCACTGCGAACTCCTACTCAAACCCCCTAATTTAGAAATAGACTCATCCTGTGACCTCATCCTGTGACCTCATTCTGGTGCTAGATGATCCTGGAGAAAGGACACAATAAACCATGTGCTCCTCAAAATGTCTAGTGTTCGGCTAGTTATTTGCAATTACTCAATAGCCTTAACACCGGCTCATAACATGCTGCCCACATTCCAACATAACCAGTCTACCAGCTAGCCCACCGCGCTTGCACGAGATTTTCCTCCAGCAAAATCTCATCGAAACCATCCATGACTTATCTGGCTTTTCCTTTGTCAGCAAGATGAATCTTAGCCATAATCTCATCAGAATATTTCCATGGGAATCTTTGAAACATATGACAAACCTGCACACGCTTGATTTATCTCATAATCGGATGACCTCTGTTAGACTTGACTTGGTCATAGAAGGAGCACCAATTCTATATACGGTAAACGTTGCCTTCAATCAGCTGGCAACATTCTCATTGGCAAACCTGGTCAATCCCTCTCTAGATCATGTTAAAGTCATGGTCAAACTACGGAGAACATCGAGTTACATGTATATACATGGTAATCCGATTCTCTGCGACTGCCGCATGTCGTGGCTGGCTGAAATGGCCCTCGCGTTTCACCAGTGTTGGCCATTCACTTGTACAACTGCTATCAGGGAGGGTCTGCTTTTTTACGACTTTCTTGACAACCGTTTTCCTAAATGTCGCGGTCCTGAAAACCTACAAGATGTCCCGCTCCTCGAGGCAAACTTAACGACTTGCCCTGCGAAAGGAGAAAAAGTGACTGAAACACGACTTCCCACAGAAAAGATCACGACACACTTCTTCAATATTTCTGTACCTCTTCTATCAGCCCAAAGAAACCAGTCCAAATCCATCCGACAACACCTAACGACGGTAAATAATTCCACACAACAGATTGCAGTATCATTAGCTGGCCCAAATGAGTACAAAACTACGCATCCTGCGACTGAAACGGTGTTTATGAACACAACAGGCGTCATCATGATTTCCAGCATAATTGTTTTAATCTTACTTGTAGGGGTGGCTAGTGTTGTAGTCACTAAAAAGGTCATCCAAAACAAGCAGAATAAGGAATATCGGGACGGGCCAAACCAAAATATAGAATCATCAGAAGGCGCAGAAGGATCTGAATACGACAGTCCGGAAGATCTTATTGCCCTTGCCAACCCAGTTCAGAAAAGCAAGGCTTGTGATGAAATCCCACAGGTGACCGGTAGGAATGAATTATCAGAAATTACGAACACGTACGAAGATCCAGAAAGCATTATTGTCCTTGCTAACCCAGTCCAGAAAAGCAAGGCTTGTCGAATGATTCACAGACAGTACCTTAGTGAGGAAACAATCCCGAACGTTGACACGACCCAGTCTAATGTTAACATCGCCATGGTACAACCTAACAGCTACCGTGACAACATCGATCCACAAACACAAGACACCATGTACGAGAGAATCATTGCAAACTGCATATCTGAACATTGCCGTCTGGAATCCGCCGAGAATGCCAATTCAACTGGTGCGAATGGACTGTACCATGGAGTGTCCAACAATCGGCAGAACTCCGCTATTTCGCGCATAGACGTCTTGTTCGGAACCAGGAACAATGACGTTTATTCAACACTAACGGCTGAACATTGGCATCTGCAAGCCGCCGAGAATGCCACTGCAGCTGGTACGAATGGACTGTACCATGGAGTGTCCAACAATCGGCAGAACTCCGCTATTTCGCGCATAGACGTCTTGTTCGGAATCAGGAACAATGACGTTTATTCAACACTAAAGGCTGAACATTGGCGTCTGCAAGCCACCGAGAGTGCCACTGCAGCTGGTACGAATGGACTGTACCATGGAGTGTCCATCAATCGGCAGCACTCCTTCACTTCGCGTACAGAAAACGTCTTGTACGATAGGAAGAACAGTCATAATGGTGTTTATACACAACTAACACCAGGTTTAGCATCGAGACGTTTTACATTGTAGGAGCCCAGTAAATGTGAGGCAGACACGTATTTACAGGTTACACTATCTGGAACATAGAACGATTTTGTTCTTGCACAATCTGTATTAGGTCGTACACATTCAAAGCATACTGGCTTTGGCAGCCGACTGTGATTGCGCAGACCTGTTCGTTCCTAAACTCAAAGTAGATCTCTACGGGGGCATTGGAGTATCAACATCCGGCTGTCCTGTTTAGTTGAATAATGTAACGTTATATGGAACGACATGTTTAAATAACCCACTGTAACAAACTGTGCATTATTCGGATAACAGTCCATGCGCATGTTAGTTTGTTGTGTGAATGAGACCGGCAGTCCGTTATACTATCTGGATAATCAGGACAATACATCAACCTTTGACCTTTCCCAACTTATGAGGAGGCCTGTGGCGCTGGCCTGCCTTGATTTCGGGGGCAGTTTGTGAAAAGTAGTCGCTTTTTACAAGATTTAGCGGGTAAGTTGAGCTTAACGTTTTACGTCTCAAGTTGGATCAGTAGGAGTACAGGAAAAGTTGCAGCATTAGCTTCGAGAGGGCCACGCAAGAGGCAAAAATGTTGTGCGCTGCAAGGTTTTTGCAAGGGGGAGGGGCGAGTCCCACCGTAAGGTGTGTTGTATCATGGACGTTAGGGGCACGGCAAAGAGACCTGGAACACCCCTTAGCCACAAGAAGCTGTGCTTCTCAGCAAGTAAGATGGAAGACACGAGCTGTGATCTTCGACATGGGAGGGGTCATCCTGCCGCAACCTCTCAAGGTCTTCCGAGGTAAGGTTTTGCTGACAGCCATAATTTTGCCTTTTCGATTGTGTGTGTTCGTGTGTGTGTGCGTGTGCATGTGCATGTGTGTGTGCGCGCCTATGTGTGTTTGTGCATGTGTGTGCGCGCGTGTGTGCTTGTGCGTGCGTGTGCATGTGTGGGTGTGTTTGCAATTGTGTGTGTGTGTGTGCATGTGTGCTTGTGCATGCGTGTGTGTGCATGTGTGTGTGTGCATGTGTGTGCTTGTGCATGTGTGTGTGTGCATATGTGTGTGCATGTGTTGCCTTGTTGTTGCTATGCAAAACTTCAAATGATCATCGGATTATAATTATATAACAAGTACTACTGTGAGATCACCTGGCGCAGTGGCAGGATTTGTGCCTCGTGACCGAGAGGTTGCGGGTTCAAATCCGGCTGCGTGTCACCGATCTTGTGCCCTTGGGAAAGGCACTTTACACGAATTTCCTCACTATACTCAGGCGAAAATGAGTACCTAGCTTCGGCTAGGGCCGTCCCTCGGATAGGACGTTAAATGGAGGTCCCGTGTATGGGGAGAGTCACACCCCATGCACGTTAAAGAACCCCCACACGTGCGATGGTGCGGTGTGAGATGGAACAAACCCTTCTGTCTGGAGTTGGTGATTCACTTCAAATCACCCGGATGGAGGCCTGGCAAACCTCCATATCGTATCAGCCACACGGTGATTTACCAGCGAAAGGGTATGTCACCCCGTAAGGGGCGTTATAACCCCGCCGTGTAAACATGTGCGAACATGTTCAGGGCTCCCTTGGAAATCAGTCATCTAGACTGAAGGGACTACCCTATAAGATCAATCAATCAATAAATCAACTACTGGCTTTAATCTTTCATGTACAATGTAGCATTTGAAGACTCCAAGCAGCTGCCTCCTGGGTCATTGTTTGATGTGATCAGGAGAGGAGGGGACTCCGGGGCCTGGCAGCGGCTGGAGCGGGGGGAAATCACCCAGACAGAGTTCATTCAACCCTTCAGTGAAGAGTGTGAAAAAGTGGTGAGACAGTATTCTCATTGACGACGTGGTGTTGTGGCCTGGTCAGCTTCTGTTTTCACAGTGTATCCAAATCACTCACTCAACAATGATCTTTCTATGTTGGACCCTTGCTATGTGCTACATACAATCAGAATAAGGTAGGCTCTGAGCTTCTGACTGATGTTGATATCATAAGGTGCTGTATGTAAGTTGTGTGATAATACATTGTATCTGTCATGTACTCTAACAGTACAGCCCGGGTGGTCCATCTTTTAGTCCTTCAAAAATAATGATTGAAAGTTACCCATTTACCATTGTAAATGTTGATCATATTGGAAACTGTTCAGGAACTGCTGTTTTTTAAAAATCTATGTATATGGCAGTTTACAGGTGGTAATGCTGTAGAGCAAACAATAATCCACATACAGTTACATCAAGGAGGTTTGGTTACATGCAGTTCATGTACCAGTGCAGGATAGGTTAAAATATGATAGACTAGAGGTACCCTTTGTGCACAACTCCAATTTTACCTGCACAAACCTGCATATTATGCAGGTGGTATTTTAATGATAAACTAGCTCATATTTTCATACTCATAACATTTATTGTAGTTGTCAAAAAAGTTGATTCAGTTTAACACTCCGTCATTGTTTCTCTGTTTCACTAGAGTGTGTCTGAAAACATGTTTTTATCTCTGTACCCCATGTATATATAGTTAGGACAGAAGGTGTGTGTGGTGGACCTGATGCCGTCGTTTGGACAGCACATCACAGAGCCCATCCCTGCCATGCTGGATGCTGTACAGTGTATCAAAGCAGAGGGCATCAAAACAGCTCTACTAACAAACAACTGGCTCATCAACAGACAACGGTCTTTCCTCCCTGTAGACAGAAGGATATTTGATGTGGTAAGTTTCACATTGTTAAAAAGGTTTATCAGTCACGTATGTGTAAGTTGATTAGGGACTCTTGAAAACATGTAAAACATGTACCTACAAATTTTTCGATGTCTGCTCATGATCAGTACATCTTGATCACAGAATGACTAGCAAATTCACAAATGTTGTACCCTTACTTCCTCACTCGACTCAAGCATAAATGAGTACCTACCCGATGAGAGCCAGTGTCACTTCAAGTATGTCAAAGATCCTACCACACTAACTGAAAAGAGTAGAGATGGATCAGAGAAATTTGCCTGGATATGCAACTTGTACTCTTCAGTACAAACCTGTTGTGTTACTCCATGAGTCAGTTTGTCAGGTGTGAAATACAGATTACAAAAAACCTATACATTGTACCTTTGTACAGGTACCTGTTACCTGATGTGATACATGTATCTAAGTATAATGCAGCAATGTTGTCCTAGTATTGATTATTCTCTGACTGTTCTGTCTGTACCCAGGTAGTAGAGTCAGCGGTAGAGAGAATGAGGAAACCAGAGCTGAAGATCTACAGCCACACTCTAGAGAGGTTAAAGGTTAAACCAGAGGAGGCTGTGTTCCTGGATGACATCGGCTCAAACCTCAAACCTGCTAAGGAGATGGGCATCACCACTATCCAGGTCTGCTGAGAAACCTGATTTGAAATCTTTGCGTACAAGAGATTTATGAGATTCTAGAAGTACCTTTGAACTTGTTTTTGATGGTCTTAAAAGGGAAAGAGAATGATTGGTGTACTAGTAGGTAAAAGTTATGTGGTGTAGATAGTTTTGAATTTTACCTGCACTAAATGAAATGTACAAGTATGCAGGAAAAGCAATTAACAACTTTTGACTAAAATTTCTCTCTTATTTCAGGTGGAAAGTGTGGAGCAAGCTCTACAAGAACTTGAAGCCATTTTGAAATTTCCTTTGAAAGGTAGTAGTCATATTCTGTACATGGATGACTAGCCATTAACACTATTTTCTTCAATTTACAAATGTCAACAAAGTATAGTGATAGAAATGCTGTGCTTGACTAGAATGGTTTTCTCTGTACAAGTTTATACAAACAAATCATGACATGTATGTACAATGTACAATCCCACCTTCAACATGAACCTTTCCGGCACTTTGTAGTTGGGACCCGGCCCCACCACCCCTGTAAGACAACATTAGCTCCTATACTTAAACAACAGAAGCTAATCACTCATTAACTCATTAGCATCAACTTAATGTCTTGACTTTTTTGTTTCCTATTAGTCTATGTAGAATTTCTCTTTACCTTATATATAGTTAGATCCATTGAGTATAGATCTAGCTCAGTCACTTATAAATAGGTAGTGGATGATACCTGTGATGTCTGACCTTTTCCCAACTCTATCCAGTTGCTTGAGTGACTGTTGTTGAATAGCATTGTCATGCTGATTTATAAAAGTCAGTTACATATTTTTCCACCCTCTGCAGGCTATGTTTCAGGGACAAGTAAAGTTAGGGAAGGTCTGGAGATAGATGTTGATGCTTTAGTCACATACATGGACCAAACACTGGGGATTACCTCTTCAGGTTTGTAGACAGTAATTTTGGGTTGTTCAATCTACCAATTGGTATGAGCCATGTCAGGCTAGACTGCCTGTAATTTGTTCTCCTGGCATGCAATGGTATATTTATATCTTTAAAAAAAAAGAGTGTAAATCCTTTTGGACATTGCTGTCTGTATGTGACATAAAAGGTATATTTTACAAACACCTTTATTTATGAGCCAATAATGTTTAAAGTTTGATAGTGTAAAATTTATGTTCTTTGTTACTTCTCAGGCTACAAGAAACAAGGCACGTCATTGCCTCTATCTGTACAGTACCATGTAATAGAATATTTGGGACTTGATTTTGCAGTAGCAAGGGAAAATCTTTTTTTCTTAATTTAAAAAACAATAAAACAATTTTGCAGTGAAGATGTCACTGCAAAATCATGAATATAGAACCACCACAGAAACAAATTAATATTTACAGTAGCTATCTGTAGATGCTTGAGTTGTCTTGTAACAGTGCCAATTTTAAGTAACCTATCACTCTTCTTGTAGATGGTGTGAATATCCGTCAGTTCTCTCACGGCCAGTCCAACCCTACCTACTACATTGGTTACGGGGATAAGAAGATGGTGCTAAGGAAGAAACCAGTAGGCCTTAAAACTTCTCCCTGCTTATTTACCTGTAGTCAGTATTGTGGCTCCAGTCTAGTCTTTTCTGACAATGCTTCGCTCTGCAAAATAGTCTTATCACATTTAAACATCTGGCCATTATGTCATTGATTACTTGTGGTATCTTATATGTAATAGGGATCAAACTTCTGACTGTCTGATTGATCCTGTTATCACATGGCAGAGAACCATGCGACTTAGACCCAGACATGCCTTTTGCTTATATTTCATTCTATGAGGAAGAAAAATAAAACAGACTGGAGCTAGAATGTAATGGATTTCAAGCCAGTTTATACCAAGGCAAAGTTGGTGACCTTATTGTAAAGTTTAAGGCAAGTTTAGAAAAAAGGATAGTTTATTCACTTTTATGTGCATCATGAATTGAAAATCTAACAGCAACTAATCTCTAGATCTTTCTGTTTTCTGATGGATGTTGTCATGACTTCTTCATGTTTAGCCAGGAAAGCTGTTGCCGTCAGCCCATGCTGTAGAGAGAGAGTACAGGTGGGTTATCTTCATTTCTGGTTAATAAAATAAAATAAAGATAAACTAATGGAAAAGTATTTGGTTATGTGGAGTAGAGGGTTAAGGAGCTTATCGATATCTCCCTTAGGGCATGGTCACGTGTAGGTTGTTCGATCATCGTACGATTTTGATAATAGGATTTTTAAGCAGGCAGTGACACCAACCACCCACAAAGATCCAAGAGAGCATTTTGTGCAGCAAGACAGCTGAACATTGTATGACACATGCATGGCTGTCCTAAAGAAATGCCCCAAGTTAGCGATCGTAGAATGATCACACCAACTATGTGATCGTGCCTTAAAAGCTCCTTGGTATATCTGGTTCTGCATCATACACACAAATGTATGTCTAGTATTGACAATCAAGTAGACAGCTCTATTAAGAATAATAAATGATCTATTGCATTTAATTCTTTACTGCTTGTGGCTGAAACTGCCATATTGGGCCAAAGGAGATCAAAAATGTGTTTTTCTTGCACTGGAGTATGCATGCGCATGTTTTATAACACTATT
Organism: Branchiostoma floridae; assembly: GCF_000003815.2. NCBI lineage: Eukaryota > Metazoa > Chordata > Leptocardii > Amphioxiformes > Branchiostomatidae > Branchiostoma > Branchiostoma floridae. The sequence continues at coordinate 8,527,183 of NC_049989.1, read as the reverse complement.
TTGTGAGGGGATTAAGTCTGGCATCTGTACCTATGTGGTTATTCTAACTTTAACTTTAGTACACTGAAATAGCCATGTGGCTACTTATTTTCTGTTGGTTGTTGGGCTAGGCAGTTAGAGTAAGGGAAAACGTTAAGTATAAGTACCATTGGTAGGGATTGAATGGATGTGTTGTATCAATCTGTAGAGTGATGAAGGCAGTGAAGGAGGCTGGTGTGCCCATACCGGAGCTGGTGGCTCTCTGTGAAGATGACAGGTAAGGAAGACACAATAATACAGTAACTGTATTATACATTTCTATATTCATAAAAGAGGAAGAAGAACTGTTGGATTAAAACAAATAAGAAGAGGCTTTAACAGTCACAGAAGCTTGCAGTAGCTACATGGGAGAGGTGATTAGCTGCAGCTTTTGTAAAGTCTCCTTTAGCCTTTGTCAGAAGTCAACATCTATAATTTGCCTGTAGGAAACTGTAGTACTATCCAGGCTCACTAGAGGGGGCTTCTGCATGGGGACCAGAGTTCAATGGAATGCAACCAATGTGGTGGAAAATATGTGTTTCTTTACACAAAGAGAAAAATGCCAGTGTTACAGTATGTGGAGTTCTCTGAGATGTGTTTCTGTTCTTTTGCACAGTGTGATTGGCACACCATTTTACTTGATGGAGTATGTGTCAGGAAGACTTTTGAAAGATCCCAGCCTGCCAGGAATGGAAGCTGAGGAAAGGAAGGTAAAGTGTCTAACAAATAAATGAAAGTTTGCATTTTCAACTGAAGCACAGTAGATTTCATACTGAATCTTGTACATTACACTAGTCTTGTTGTTGCTATCATTCTTTCAAAGCCTTTCAAGAATGTTGCATTTATTAAAGTATATATATTACCATTATCTATGATATGTATTTACATGCACAATTGTCTAAATACAATGTACTTCACAACATTGACATACTACTGGAAAATAAATTTCAATGACATCTGTGCCTGCAATTTTCTTATCTGTAACAGGAGATCTATTCTGCCATGAATGAAGTCCTGTCTAAGATCCATAGTGTGGACATCAGGAAGGCTGGTCTGGAGGACTACGGCAAACATGGTAACTGTGACTTGTGTGATTCAACCTTAGGAAATCTTAACAGGTCCCAAGTTATGCCAAAAAGCAGTTACTTATCAAGCAACTGGATATGATTTTGGAAAGGGTCAAACGTTTCAGACACCATCCAATGTCTTTTGTCAGTGACACAGTGAAACGTCTGACCATTTCCAAAATCATATTTATTTGCTTGTCGGGTAACTGGTTTTTGGCATATCTTATTACCTGGAGGTCTAACTTTCATCAATGTCCCAACTTCTTTCCTTGGGATTGGTACTTTAGTCAACTTAGTACAAAGCTTTAAGAAGGGAGGTTGTCTCAGATGGGACATGAAGCCATCAGTTCACTGTTCAATTCGCTAATGTCAAAAAGACCTAGGAAAATTTCCCTGGTATGATGAATGTATTGTATATAGTTTGCCTTTACTGTTATGACTGGTGGAAGATTAGCTCTCCATCCATCAGTGACCTAAACTGATTTAATTTACTTTCATTTGAAATAACTACTGTAGAAATGTCAATATTCAAATCATCAGCAAAATAATGCTGTATGCAGGTATTATCATTCAAAAGTTGAAATGTTTTTTTTTAATTTTCTTTCGAAACAGGCAACTACGTTCAGCGCCAGATCTCGCGCTGGGGGAAACAGTACGAGGCCAGTAAGACACACGAGATCCCCGCCATGGACCGGCTGCTGACATGGCTGCCTGTCCACGCACCGTCCACCGACAAAACTACTGTGGTACACGGAGATTTCAGGTCTGACTGGTATTTATTCAGCACCATCTATACATACTGTTGCACATGTAACCAGTGGTGGTGCAATGATGTAATGTAACAGTAAATACACCAATCCATGTATGATGAGATGAACAATTGATGAACTTGAACGTTCATCTGTGTTCAACTTGGTAGAAGTCAATATTGAACTAGTTTAACTGTAGTATCCAACACAAAAATTGGACCTACCCAAATTTTCGACACCACCAGTCTTTGTCAAGGAATGAACAATCGACTGCTGTTGTTGGGTGAGTCCAATTTTTGTGTTGGATATTACCGTTAAACTAGTTCTAAAATGATGAACCTGTTGTTATCTTCACCAACTGTGCCTCTAGCCACCTTATGGAAAAGCTGATCGTCTTTTTCAGACTGGATAACCTGATTTTCCATCCCACCAAGCCAAAGGTGTTGGCTGTGCTAGACTGGGAGCTGTCCACATTGGGGGATCCCATATCAGACCTGGCTTACAACTGTCTACAACATCATCTGCCCTCACAGTTCCCTATACTTAAAGGTATGGATTCTGAAACAATTTCTTATAAAGGTATGAAAAAGTTCCCTATACTTACTTGTAAAGGTATGGAAACTGTTCCTTTTACTTAAAGGTATGAAAACAGTCCTATACTTACATGTAAAGGTTGGAAACTGTTCCCTGTTCTTACTAGCTTATCTACCTTACTTACCTAACTTATACTAGCTTAAAGGTATGAAAACAGTTCCCTATACTTATACATTGTAGGTATGGAAACTGTTCCATTTACTTAAAGGTATGGAAACAGTTCCCAATACAAGAGTAAAGATATGGAAACAGAACATGATGTTTTTTTTGTCTGTTTCTTTTTGCACTTTTCTTGCCTGCACCATTACTCTCCTACAAAATTCCATCACTCAAGAAATAGATTTTTGTGTGGCCTACATTTGACTGTTAAGGAATGTCTTGTCCAGGTTTGGGAGGGATGGAGCTTGGATCACTTGGCATCCCCAGTGATAGACAGTACATGGAGCAGTACTGTCAGAGGATGGGGGAACCTCCCGTGGCTAACTGGGACTTCTACCAGGCATTCAGTTTCTTCCGTGTGGCTGCTATTCTACAGGGAGTGTACAAGAGAGCTACACAAGGTATACATGTGTGAAAACTTAACAATGCTTATGATCAAGGAGGTTGATGACACCAATTTGCATCATTCAATTAACACTTTTGGGCCATATCTGTACCCCCTCCTGTTATATGGAACTTCTCACCATGAATATATTTATGGAACAATTACCTGCTGTCAGGTAATTAAGTTGGTTGTGCACAGATGACGTCATGGTGAATAAGGAAAACAGTTTGGAATCCAGCACCATGGCTCATGTTACAATACATATGTTGTGATTGTATGTAATTACATTTATTAATCACTTTTGGTGTCTCAAAGTATGTCTTCCATGAACTGCAAATTAATTTGAAAAGATTGAAAATGATCATTAGTTTTTCCTTCTCTCGCGTTATCCTAGAAATTCCTAATTTTTGTAAAGAACCTTTCTTACAGCTAAAATGAGGTCCTAATCTTTATATAATTATTACAAGTGAGAGAGAACTTTCTTGCCATGGTTTTCACAACTTTTCTGAGTTAGTGACCGTGACATTTTCCCCAGTTATTTAATTACATGTTATGTACTAGTCTTAATTTTTTATGCCAGTTCATTCTAGTAGTAATGATGAAGAAGAGCAATGGATGTCACTTGAAATTGACTCTCTAGATCTGTACAGATGTACCTTTAATTTGTAGGGATTTATGTGCCTTTAGACATTGTTTTCCTGGGTGTCTAACCTTCAAAAATGTGTCTCCGTAAATAGGCCAAGCCAGCTCCAAACAGGCCATTTCAGTGGGCATCATGGCAAAGGAGGCAGCCGAGTTAGCCTGGAAGTTTGCCACGCGGGAGGGCTTCCGAGTCTTCAACACGCCGCAGGACAATTCTGGTACACGGCACTACAGCTCTCTCAGTAACGTACATGCCAGTAACAGAGGGACTGATGGGATAGGTAGTGAGTTGAGGCATGCTGGTCATGAGGGAACCCCAGCAGGTTTGTGGTAACTTCCAAAAGTGGGTTCTTGGTAGGACATGGCAACATTACATGTACATATTATATTATGCAATGTGCATGTCATTGCCATGGTATTATACTGTATATAATTAATCTTAGATTTCAGAGCAGTGTATATTTGATTTGATGTGATATTTTTTGTTATTAGGTTTCAATTTAGCAAGAAGTGACAGTTTATCTATTTACATCATATTTTATACCTGGCATTTTATTAAATAGTTTTTATGCCACTGGCCCACTGCCATCATTAACAATTACTTGCAAGTTATTACACCAAATTGAATGTATTTGCTGGTCATTGGCACGTGCGCTCATGAACATTATTCTTGACAGTCATTTTATGAAATTTTTATCCTAACGTCATATAGATTATGATAAAAAACTTATTTTATTATTCTTAAGTGCCTCTTAAGGTGTATTTTTTAATGAGACTTCTTCTTCGGTCAAGTACTTTTGCTATTGACATACATGTACTGTGCCATAATTTCTGTGTTCTTAGCCTTAACTAGCACTGTAACTGTACATTCATGTTTTAACAATGATCAGTTTTGAGACAGCAGAAGTCATTTTCTTCCTTAGCATGTCCAAAATGTTACCAGCACCTGCTTTGTACCATTATCAGTCAAACATTGATTTGCTTGACTGAAAAAGAAACTTTCATCGTGTGCAACATAACATGATTGTGTGTACTGTGTTTCAGGACTTGTAGCTGTCACCCCTGAGAGTCTGCTCGAGGATGTGAAGAACATTCATTACAAACTGAAAAAGTTCATGGACAAACACATCTACCCTAACGAGGAGACACTGGAGGCTCACCAGAACTCAGCAGAGAGGTGGAACCCACATCCTCTTGTGGAGGAGCTGAAGGTACTTATAATAAGTCCACATTCATGTCACATACAGGGGTGGGTAAAGGTATGACATACTGGTACAAAACTGGTTTTTTTCCTTCTTATTGGACTGTTTCGAAAAAAAATTACCTGAAAAATTAGTGGTCTGGATTTTGGAGCAAGTGGAAAATGACCAGTTTATATTAGGAGGGGTTTACACATTTGGGCTCTTACCGGTTCGAGAAAGTAACAAGAAGAAAGTAGAGTAGAGTTTATAGCTGTAATTTCAGCCAAGTTTCTACGGTCAAACTTAATTGTTTCGACTGAAAACTCAAGACTCATGTCTCCTTCTTACAGTGGTGCATTTTACAATTAACTGTTGTTATTAAAACACTGAAAGTTGGGTCTCCTAGGATGATCTCTCACAAATTAAATACTACTGACAGTACATTAAGTTGAATATTCAGGCTGACTTATTGCCTACAGGCAGAGGCAAAGGCCAGTGGGCTGTGGAACTTGTTCCTACCCAGGGAAGCTGACCCTGAGGTCAAGTTTGGGGCTGGTCTCACTAATGTGGAGTATGCACACCTGTGTGAGACCATGGGGCGGTCCGTATTTGCACCAGAGGTAATTTTTAAAATATCTTTAGCGTTATAGATCTTGCTACCAAAGATACTATATAGTATAGATACTGTAGATATGGTTGTCTTCATCGTATTGTACCAGTTAAATTGTTTTATGTCTATATCTAAATGTTATATCCTGTGTTGACTTGTCTGCATGTGACATGCCCTTTAATGATGACAGGCTAATTGGGCTACAGGCTGCTGTACAACATTTTCAGCCAGACCGTGCAGTGAATAAACATATATTTTTGCTGAAATTAGGTTTTTCTGATTTCTGAGTGAATAACATAAGAAAACACAGATAGAAAGTTGGTTGAATCTAAACTGATAGCATCTAAGCTAATACACAGATTTGTAGTTTCTCTATACTTGGTGACTTTCTCACAATGATAAATGATAATCAGCATTGATATAATTTAAGGCATCAAAGTGTACAAAAAAACAACAAGTCATCACATACGGGGAATCTATTTACCAACCCTGTCTAATGGCATGATAATTTCCTCTATTCAGAATAAATGAAAAAGCTTTGCATGATGATTTGCTGCAGGTGTTTAACTGCTCTGCCCCTGATACTGGGAACATGGAGGTGCTAGTGAAGTATGGGAGCCCTGAACAACAGAGGGAGTGGCTAGACAGACTGTTGGATGGAAGTATCCGGTCATGCTTTGCCATGACTGAACCAAAGGTCAGTAGTGTATATACACCTGATGAAATTGCAGCCCTCTGAATTGTTATTCCTCTATTAGTGCAGCATCTCTAAGCCAGAAGAATTGTGTCCTAAGAGCATGGCTATCAACAATTACTGATATTGAGTGTTTCAGAGTTTGAGAGATTCCCTTGGCATGCTGACGTCTTGTTGGTCCTTTTTTTGGCGGACGCCTCAGGGGCTCCGCCTAACATTATAGTGTGCGTCCGTTTGACAAGAATTCCCAGAATTCCGCAGGCATCTGTGGAATTTTTACACAGGCATGCGTAGTTGCATCCTGCTTATCTGCAATCTGCATTTTTCCGTTCCCCGAAGGGCATTAACCAAACCAAACCAAACTGATACTCCAGCCAGCCAGGGCAAAGATAACATCTGGAAAGCTATCCGATTGTGACAAAATTAGTGCCTGAAAACATGCGAAACTTGCCAAAAATTTTGTCACAAACAATAACCTACGTATCAACACATGTCCTCAAAGTATTATTGTAGTTGTATTTTACCAAATAGAAGGCATGGCCCCAAGGAATACCGAGACTTAATGTCTCTGAAATAGGGTTTCTGTTGGTTGAAAGCCCCTTCCGAAGTTCCCCGAAGGTTGAAGCATGCTAATTGACCTGTCCATGGGGAACAGCAGAACTACCTACCAACAATACAGAACCATTTTTTTCGCAATCTTCAGAACCTGCTAGGCAATTCTCTTGATTTCAATAGTTTATCCGAATCAGCACGTATCCATTTACTTTTAAGGGGTTCAACTTTTCTGTCATATCATACAAACTGCAGTATCCTAAAGTTGACCCAGTCATATATTGTACATACCAAACGTTTTGCAACTACCTTGTAACCTGACTTATATGTAAATAGCTGTGAATTATTTGTTTCGATATTGTCACTTTATTTGTTCTTGTTAGTCATCCTTTTTTTAAAAGGTGATGTGAATATTAGCTTACTACTAGAGTGTATCTCTGTCCTGTCTGTACTTTGTTGTTCAATAATAAATAAAAAAAAGTTAGAACCGGTCAGAACCGGTTTGAACCGGTTTGAACTGGTCAGAACCGGTCAAAACCAGTTAGAACCGGTCAGAACCGGTTTTACCGGTTTGAACCGGTCAGAACCGGTTAGAACCAGTTACAACCAGTCAGAACCAGTTACAACCGGTCAGAACCAGTTTGAACCGGTCAGAACCAGTTAGAACCAGTTAGAACCGGTCAGAACCAGTCAGAATCGGTCAAAACCAGTTTGAACCGGTCAGAACCAGTTTGAACCAGTTAGAACCAGTTTGAACCGGTCAGAACCAGTTTGAACCGGTCAAAACCAGTTAGAACCGGTCAGAACCGGTTTGAACCAGTTAGAACCGGTCAGAACCAGTTTGAACCGGTTTGAACCAGTTTGAACCGGTCAAAACCAGTTTGAACCGGTCAGAACCAGTTTGAACCGGTCAGAACCGGTTTTACCGGTCTGAACCGGTTAGAACCAGTTACAACCAGTCAGAACCAGTTACAACCGGTCAGAACCAGTTTGAACCAGTTAGAACCGGTCAGAACCAGTTAGAACCGGTCGAAACCAGTTTGAACCGGTCAGAACCGGTCAAAACCAGTTTGAACCGGTCAGAACCAGTTAGAACCAGTTAGAACCGGTCAAAAACAGTTAGAACCGGTCAGAACCAGTTTGAACCGGTTTGAACCGGTCAGAACAGGTTTGAACCGGTTAGAACCGGTTAGAACCGCTCAGAACCAGTTTAAACAGGTTAGAACCGGTTAGAACCTGTTAGAACCGGTTTGAACCAGTTAGAACCAGTTTCAACCTGTTAGAACCCCAGTCGTTTTTTAAATAATTTTTTTGATAGAGGCCTTAGAAATTGTTATAATTTGGTCATTTTTACACCAAAAATATATATTTTGGGCCCCTGTGCCCTGGTATTACAACCTAAAGACCTGAAATTTGGTGCATAGGTACATGACAACAGGACTCCATCAACACTTCCTTCCTTAAAAAATGAGTCATTTTAGGGTTTTGGGGCATTTTTTTTACTAAACATTTATATGTTTGGCTCCTATGCCCTTGTATACCTGAAGGCAAATGACCTAAAATTTGGTACAGAGGTGCATTGAATATATGCTCACAGGACCCCCTCGACAACTTCTCAATATAAGTTAATTTGGGGTTTTCGGCCATTTTTGACTAAAAATGTATATTTTGGGCCCCTGTGCCCTTGTATTACAACCAGATGACCTAAAATTTGGTACAGAGGTGCATATGTTCATACATACAGCCAGGCGAAAGGAAATACAACAGACCTACAACAAAAATCATTAATACTTATAAACAATAAAACCGTCCGCCATGGCAATAATTTTTATTGCCGCACTTATTTAGTTTTCTTTTATATGTTGTTTTTCATATGTTAGGAACATATTATATATCTATTATGTAGGCTGTCTTAGATTAAGGTATCTGAATGTTTGACCACGCTCTGTCCTGTCATGCAAGTATTTAGGGAGATTTTCCTTTTCTTTGCTCCACAGGTTGCCTCCTCTGATGCCACCAATATTCAGGCCTCTATAGTGAGAGAAGGGGACACCTATGTACTGAATGGGCATAAATGGTGGACCTCAGGTATTAACGACAACATGCAGGTTAATGCTTCGATCACAATAACTGCACTGGCGTCCTTTGGGCTCCGAAGTCCCAAATTTCTACCAGTGGACTGCTGGGTGCTGGGGGGTACCTCTTGGTGATCTTACAGTTAGTTCACAGCGTCGCTTTGTCGCCATGTCCTGACTTGATTTTAACTCCCAAATCCAAGGCCTAGCCAAGCCCATATATAGCCTGGTAGCTACAGGGTGTCCCATGGAAGGGCTAGCACACAAAAGTGACCAAAAAAAAACCCTGTGAAGTGCCCGGCAGGTTCCGTCTTAACAATTCCATGTGACAAAAGCATTACACAGACTTATTCTTTGGTTGTTTTCCTAGACGTAATTGATTCCTAATTCTGCAATTTGAATTTGTTGGTTCTAGGCCTTACCGTTTCATGTTTGTCTGTTTGAAAAAGTCCTTAAATGTGTTTTTCAGGTGGTATGGACCCCAGGTGTAAACTGTGTATCTTCATGGGGAAGACAGACCCAGCAGCAGACAGGCACAAGCAGCAGTCCATGATTTTAGTACCCATGGACACACCGGGGGTCAAGGTCGTCAGGCCACTGTCTGTCTTTGGCTATGACGACGCTCCGGGTAATTATGTTTCATATAAGTGTTATTTTCCTTTTCAGTTATACTGGTATCTGAACTGTAAAGCACTCACTAATGTCTTTAACATTTAACCCTTTGGAATCAATGGGTGTTAATGCATTTATGTGGTATTGAGTGCTTAGGCTAGCAGAAAAAAAGGATTGAGTAGTCTGGGGTTTGATTCCTGCTAGACATTGTGCACTTGGGAAAGGGATTTAACATAACTTCACTGAGGTATAATATAAATGTCTACCTGACTTAACAAGTACGGGGGAGGTAAAAGGTGGTAGAAGAAGTGACTTAGGCTTTACCTTCCACTGCCATACCAACTTAGTTGATCTTTAATGTTACTGGGGTAGGGGATGGCATGTGCACATATCAACTTTTGTTATACACATCATTAATTTTAATTTTTAGTTGTTGTCAGTATTATTTATATCTTTCTTAATTTTGTATTTCGCTTAGTTCAGTGTATGCCTATGTCTTTGTATATATGTATAGTGGTGGCGTGAATATAAGTTGCCAACTTGAGTGCGCCACCACTATGCCTGTCTTTTATGTCAACGGGAATAAGAAAAAAAACTACAGCCACTGCTCTTACAACCTCAAAAAGGCTGTGGTCCTAAGAATAATTTTTAGGGGCTATGTGGTTGTCGTAATATTAAACTGTGAGTGGTACAGGTAAACATCAATAGCGACACATTGTTACAATGGGTCTTTGCCATACAGGGGGTCATGCAGAGGTCATTTTTGAGAATGTCAGAGTTCCAGCGAAGAACCTGCTCCTGGGGGAGGGGAGAGGGTTCGAGATCGCCCAGGGACGTCTGGGGCCGGGACGCATCCACCACTGCATGCGTCTGATTGGTTCAGCAGAGCGCTCTCTGGAACTGATGATCGACAGGGTAGGAAACACTGCTGTCTTCTATCCCGCAAAAACCCTGTCTAAAAGTCTTGAAAGATGTTTGAAAAAAAAAGCATAGTCCCCCCTTGTTGTTTCTTTTAAATTTCTTTATCTGCTTGTCATCAATTCATTCAGTAAAACTTACTATTTGAAATAACAGTGTTTGAAAATTTGTTTTCCTTGATGTTTTCAACTTTTGGCCCACTTTTTGAAAATGTTCAAAGTGTCTTTTTCATTTTTGTCTTTTATGCTGATCATTTGTTTATTTGTGAAGCATTATCTCAAGTTGCAGGTCAAGCACTAGTAGTAGTAGTACACTGTGTTCTGCTGATGCAGTGGTCTGGACACACTGCATCAGCACTCAGTCTTCCTTCATCTTTTTCCACTGCATCCTATTCATCGCTAGCACTGAAGAAGCAAAAATATATTGGCCATTGGAAAACATTAATAACTTTTTTTATCTTGTTATAAGGTACAAGAGCGGGTGGCATTTGGAAAGCCTTTGGCGAATCAGGGGACCATCATGGCAGACATCGCGGAGTCTCGGATAGAGATCGACCAGGCGAGGCTCCTGACACTAAAGGCCGCTCACATGATGGATACTGTGGGAAATAAGGTTTGTACCTCAACTAACCTTCTCTTTGCAGAGTTTATCTTTTTTTCATCGTGTCTGTATTGCTTACACATTTGGGCAATAATTAGATAGTTGATAAAACTTTCAGTTCATTGTTAGTTTGAATTAGCCAGGTATCCAGCCGTATTATAGCTAATTGCAAGTCTTCTCTGTCTTCACCGTATTTGTCATAAGAGACTGACATAAGAGACTGTAATACGGCTAGATACCAGGCTAATTCAGAGTAAAAGCAGTCATATTGTCAAGAAGCTATCAACAGGAATCTAAGCTTTGTATTTGAATGGAATCTGAAGATATTGTAATTGACATCATTTTATAGAAATCCAAGCATGTATGTAGATGATGGATAGAAAGTTTGAAAATGGCAATCATGTCAACCTACCAATTTTAAGACTTTACTGCTAATTTTGTACTGTGTTATAAGATGTTTCCTCATACCTACTCAGGCTGCTGCACCAGAGATAGCCATGATCAAGGTCGTTGCCCCCAGGATGGCACAGAGAGTGATTGACAGATCCATGCAGGCAAGTGTCTAGCACATAGTTTAATTACATCAGATATTCAATTTTCATGACTTATACAGTATGCAGTACCCCGCTTTTTGCCACTGGGCACTGCAAGTGTATAAACTACACGTATCAAACAAACAAAGTCAGTGGACCAGACCACAGCCTTGTGTAATTAGAATAGTACATGTAATTGATTGTTAAGTAATCTTCATCAGAATTGACACGAATTGAAAGACAAGCTTAGTGCAACTGTAATTGTTTTTTGTCCATTGCAGGCATTTGGTGGGATGGGACTGAGCGGAGACACCCCATTGGCTATGTTCTACTCTTGGGCGCGAATTTTACGATTGGCGGACGGTCCTGATGAGGTCCACAGGCAGGCTATTGCAAAGATGGAAATTCGCAAGAGAAGAAAATGAAATACAAGCTACTCACTTACTTAAGACTTAGAAAAACAATGAACAAACACAACTAGACATCACTCAGAATGAAACTCAAATAAAGCTATTCCTGTCAAGACAGCAATTTGGCTTACGAGTGGCTTTAGTGAACATATTGATGTTCATATATGACATTTCCCTCTGGAATGTCTTACAGTGTATTTTGTTGTGCTGTATATCCAGGTAAATGATTTTGTGTCCTGTAGAAATATGTAGTTTACTTACCATACTATACCCCTGGCCAGAATGCAGCCAGGTACATACATACATGTACATACATGTACAGGGCTCGAAATACTTTTTCCTGTCTACCAGCACTGGTGCAGGTAGCTTTTGAAGTTACCTGCACCAGAGAAATTTTACCTGCACCATTCAAAAATAATCAAAAAGTAGATAAAACAACCCACACTTTATACAGTCACATATTTACTACCTTCTTTTCTAACAAAATAGGTATACCTTTATTTACGGATTTTTTTTATGAAAAATCACCCTGGAAGCTGTTCATTTGACATCTTTATTATTTATTGCATCTCTTTTTTGCAGAATGACAACCAGTACAACAAAGAAAAATTTACTTTATAATAATAATAATGCATGGTGCAGGTAGACATCTGAAATACCTGCATAGCAGAAAAATCACCTGCACTAATAACGTGCATATGCAGGTAGTATTTCGAGCCCTGATGTATGTAGCCTGCTACACTGGCCATGGGTACGAGCTGTTCATGTATACGTGCTCCAAGCAGAAGCCATTGTCAAGAAAGTTTCACAATCTAATTTGTAAGATTGAAAATGTTGGAAGAACAGTTGATAAATTGATTAAAATCATAACAATGATGTGAAACCAAAGTAAAAAGCTGCAAATTGAAGATATTCACTTTTGACTATGTTGGTGTATCCATGTCCTTGTTGGTGTAAGCCTAAGCATAATAACAAAAGGAGATATAATGTATACAAGTATTCAAAATAATATTTGATTTCCAATATTTGATTCCTAATCTGATTTATTGTTTTTCACCATCTGATGAATTATGATAAATAAACAGCAATCAATGACATTAACATTACTTATATAATGTCCTTACAGCAATGTAATATACATTTTGATATTGGGATGATGTGTGCTTTTTAAAGTAGTTTTGAATTTGTGTCATATTGATATGAATTTGCTTTGAATTTGTCAAACACCATTGTCCCAGCTATTGCCATCTATATATCAATGATCATGAATAAATTATGTTGGTGAGAAAAAATGAGTAACATGTTGTACTTCCCTTGACAACAAAGTTTGTCTCTCATTATATTTCTGCACTATAGTCTTCACCACAGCAAATCTTTTGCCTTTCTCCACTATCTATAAAAACAACATATTTCTATGTGAAAAATATATTGTGGGGCTAACGTTAGTTATTTTACAGAATTTTCATAGAATTCAATACTTTTATTGCTTTTTAAAATATCATTTCAAAAACTGCAGAAAAAAATATTTTAAAGGTGTTTAATTCACCAAAGGCGATACATTAACGCAGGCATTGCCGGGCTTATTCACTTATTTTTTGGCCCCGTTTTTCTTGTATGAAAGCTCCCAAACATCTGCTTTTAGTGAGCTGACGGTCATTGACCCCAGGCTTGACCCCATGACCTCACGGGTGTTTTCCATGACGCTCATGCGTGACGTCACATGTCACGTGCTAGGGTGGGGCCTGTCAGATCTGTCAGATCTAGCGTTATATCATTTCGTGGCGCGCGACATCGGGACATGGTACAGAAATATGAGTGAGTAAAAACTACAAATTATCGCGCTTTGCGAATATTTAAGGACACAGGACCACTGAAATGTACACGATAAAATCTACAGACAACCTTGATTCAGCAAATTGTCGTTTGACAACAAGTTCTGAACACGTTTTACTTGGTCAATATTTTACTTCCGGGATCAGCTCCGCCCCCCTCCCCCTTCTCATTCTTAGAAGAGTATACAAGTAGAAAATCGATCATTGAACGAGGTGGCGCAGTTTTGACAATCTATATTTTAATCAGTAAACAGATAGGAGCACAATTTGTCATTAAGATCCGAATATAGCCGTGTAAGACATAGAGTAAACCAGATGTAGCTAATTGCAAATTCCGCATGGTTACATCATCATGATCTTAGTGCATGTCAACAGTGCAGGAATATCTAGAAATAGAACCAGAATGATATCATTGAATCAAAGGCTTAGGCCGCATCATGATAATTTGTTTTTGATAAGCATCAATACCTGAAAATATGGGGTGAAGGGCTCTCTGCATTTTGGCGCCAGGAATAAACACATGGTGCACCTACTGACCTAGATAAATTTTGAAATTCTGATGCATTCTTAGGTTTCTAATACTGTAAATGCAGAAATGTTCGCGGTGGATTAATGTTCGCGGTTTTCGCGGCGACCACTTCACCGCAAATTTAAATCCACCGCGAACATTTTTCTATTAAGGTATTAGACTGCAGTCGAGGGTGTTACCGCGAAATGAAAACCACCGCGAAAAGTCCCTTTTCCCGCTACCGCGAAATTAAATCCCCGCGAACTTAAATGCATTTACAGTAGGTCACCACAAACTCTTTACAGTAGAAATCCTTAATCTTCAATGCTGTTACCATGCAGTGGTTTGATTTTTTAAATAGCTCTTGACACAGAATGTGAACTCTTTCTAAGTTTCTTTTTACTGAGCCACAAACTGAAATTTTCACAGAGGTTCTAACTCATTTCCAGCGACAGCAATTCTAGGCAATAGGCATTTGACATATTATCTAGAATTCCTATCGCTGCAAATGCATTAGAATCTCTTTTTTCAGGGCAAATAGATTCACAGAAGTACTGTGTAGGGGTGGTACCGGTACAGAAAATTCAGGTCCAGGTCTGGTTCAGGTCCAGAGGATCAGGTCCAGGTCCGGACCTGAACCTGGACCTGCATATGATGCAGTATGACTCATACCAATGGTCCATTTCACTACAAAGAAATCTGTTTGGTGGAGTATTAGACTTACACTGGCGTTTTAAAATCCTACAACGCTAACTGCACCCGTACGATTGGCTGTCAAACTTGCTAGAAATTACTATAAACTCTACTTCGCTATTTTCTTCCATCTGCAAGCGCCAAAACGTGTGAATGCCTGATAAAATAATCTGTTAATTTTCTAATCGGTCCAACATCCGGTCCACCTATTTTTTTCAGGTCCGGTTTTTCTGGACCGGTCTAATAAGAAAAACCAGTTTTGTACAGGTACGCTATACCGATACCCAGCCCTAGTACTGTGATTGACTTTCTGTGGCAGTATGCAATATGTGGCTAAGGATTTTTTTGTCATCATATAGGTTTGCAGCAACTGCTAAGTATTCCATGGAGATGATAATTGTCTGGAGTTTGGTGGTCACTCTTGTGTGTCCACCTCTGGCCACCTGTGTGACCACTCCAGAAACCAGCACCGCAACACCGGCTGTACCCGAAGGTGCATTGTCGGCAACCTTCACACCAGATTCTGGATACGCACAAATGAGGATCGGCAATATGTCCGGAACCAATACCGTCATCAGCCTTAGGTTTAAGACAAGGTATTTCATACATCTTAAGTCTTACAATGTGTTGTCTCTACTGACCTGTGACATGCATATGAATTCAGTCTACCAAAATTATGTATGATTATAGTTACTGAAATTTGTGATCAGGAGCTATTAGCATCATTCAATTAGATTTAAACTATTTTGAATATTTATTGTGTTGTTTTTTTATACCCATGCTATGTATAGAATATGACAAAATTAACCAATGTTTTCTAATTGTAATTTTCTTATCATCCTGGGTCATGGAACAATGTAACACTTTTCATACCAGTAATGTACTTTAGAATGTCTTCTCAGGTTTACTTTAGTTTTGCCCATACAGTTAGTATGTCCTGTACATGTATTAGCAGTGTGTACTCATCTACATTTGTAACTTTTGTAATGTACAATTTAAGATGAATATCTTTTTGCAAAATGACAATGCCAGGTGGTATTATCATAACTCTTTTTAAATTTATGCCAACAGAATTTCTGATGGGTTGTTATTCTTCTTTGGTGGTCCAACATATCTTGCTGTATACTTGCAAGGAGGAGGCCTTGTACTGCATCTAAATACTCAGGTTAGCTATAGAAATATATATATGTACAAGCTACAGCCTACAACCTGTTTTAGTGACTACCTCTGGTTAAAGGCCACCTGACCATTTTGGATACTTTTTGGTAGTCATTAAATCTTCTGTCGTTTTTTCTTGTTAAACCCAAGCATGAAGATCCTGTCTTTCATTGAC
This sequence comes from Branchiostoma floridae, assembly GCF_000003815.2. Lineage (NCBI taxonomy): Eukaryota > Metazoa > Chordata > Leptocardii > Amphioxiformes > Branchiostomatidae > Branchiostoma > Branchiostoma floridae. The sequence continues at coordinate 8,511,018 of NC_049989.1, read as the reverse complement.
CACCTTTCCCTGGAAGCTCACTTTTAATCCCCTTTAAAGTTTAATGGTTGGTATAAATTATAGCCAAGTGCAAAAGCAATGGTTACCTACATTGCTTTTGTTTGTTTGTTTGCTTTCGTTGCGTGTATCGTTCTCAAATGATTTTTTTTCCATGCTGAACATCATTTCTATGCTGTTGAAGTCGTCCTACCAGAATATGAGCCTGACAAAGTCACGCTCCTATACCCTTCTAAACAGCCCCTATTTAGCCTTGGGCATGCAGCCAGAGATAGTGTAACACTGGAAATATAATTGCAAGAAATCCCAACAGTATGTAATACATTAACATGGATCATTTTATCATATTGTTACATGCCAGGTGAGCAGGTGAGTTTCTCATCAGTTTTGACTGAATTCTCACATGCAGGGAAGCAGGACAGGTGTTAGTGCAGAAACTGTTGGGAGAGACTTCAATGATGGGTACTGGCAGCAGATTACTGTGCGCAGAAATGGGAACACAGCTACACTGCACGACAGTACAAACATTACTGTTGCTCGTGTCACTCATGGTAATTATGATAATTTAAGATTATTATATTGTTGATATATTGTGATACACTATCATTTCATGTTTTGAAAAAAAGCTTGTGTTGTACAAATTCAAGATATTGCATTTATTAATTTCAAAATCATATATTATCTTTTTCAACAGGACAATATGACATCAACAAAGAGCTTCAAACAGATCAATTATTTATTGGTGATGTGCCAGATGATGTCCTTCCAGTGGACTTTGAGACGAGGTCATCCTTCCGTGGTTGCCTTGGACTTGTTCGCTTTGCATCTTACATGTTTTATGACCCCAAGGATCAAGACATCTTGTATTTTCATGGAGATTCCTTTTCTGGGTAAGTACATATATATGCACACAACATGTAAACCTATGGCACCATAATGATTGCTTTTAAAGACTGAGATATTTTACACTGTTGCTGTATGTAATGGTAAAAGCCTTTCTTTTCTTTGCTGGGTCATGATCAGGAGCACAGAAAAGGTAGTTTATTTTAAATTTCAGTCCTTTGTTTCCTTGTTGAAATTAACACATCAATTCTAGAATGATATACAAGATTCTTAGAAGATATTTGTTTGTAGTGATTCATTGAAGTGTACGAATACTATTAATCAAATTGAGATGATGGTGTCCAATGTGTGTGTTCCCTTCCCCCTGTTTATTGAGGGTGGTTGTGTTCTTGTAAATGTTGACCTCTGTTTTCCCAGTAAATTACACCTATTGCATAACATTGTGAGCGCTACCTTTTAAATGTGAGAACATCTATTCAGAGTTATCAAGGAGGTTATTGTTCACCTTATGGTGATTAGCACCAGTTCTATTTAGTACAAGCCTTGTACCAACAGAGCATTCTTTCATGTTCCAGGTTTGCATACCTGTCTGGTTGTATCCCGATATTATCCTGTGGTTTGGAGTGTCTAACTATGGGACAGGGCTGCAACCTAGGTGCCTGCGAGTGCCTATCTTTCTACCACGTTGTGTCTGAGGATCCGTTAGTCTGTCACAGGAACCCTCGAACTCTGGACCCAGTTGGCACAACTACAGGTACTTTCATACTGGTTTTTAGTAGTGTTTCTGAAAGCCTGCATCACACAGCTGTAAAGAAGCTCTCCCAACAAGCAAGCTAAAGGGAGCATTGTGAACCTGCAAGTGTCCTCTTGATCACTGCATGACTCTTAGGGTTTGGCCAATGCTCACAGGCCACCGAGTGCCATCTGATGTAATGCTACATTTTGAGGCGAAAAAAGATGCTTCATTCTCTGGCGATTTCTTAATTTGTCAACATTCTGGTTTGATATCGGCTTTCTGGACATGTACAAACTCAATGTTTATAGCATTCCGGTATGTTAAACAGTAGTGAATGGAAAGAAATAGATAGTCTGGAAAATGGAATGAATTCTTCTAAAGGAGTGTTGTACATATTGTTATCTTTGTTGTTCATCTTCAAGAAAAATGAAATTGGACATAATGTTCATTGAAGCCTTATTTATTATAAGTAAATGTAACAATTCTAAACCAGCCAGTATCTCATCTCACAAGTACAACTTTGTAATTTTCTGATTTTTTAAACTTTTTTATTTTTTTATTTGAATCCTTCTTTTTTTCTTTTCAAACTCAAACTTTACTCAATCATACAGTGTATGTTACTCATTGTAGGGATAACATTGCAATACATTAATCTTTTAGTAATAATTATGGTAAGTTTCTTATGTGTAATTTATTTTCCTTCAGACAGCAATGCTGACAACAAAGACAACAGAAACAATTTTGACTCCTCATTTGGTGAAGACGGATTGTCAATAATCTGGGTCATCGTCGTTTCAGTCTGTATTTTTGTGGCTCTGCTCTGTTTGTGCTTTTGTGTTAAGAATCAGAGTCCAGAACCCAACACAAGTAAGCCCCTACATATTTTGGGCAATACACATGTTCCTTCCCCAGTTCTCTGACAAACACAAACAAAAAATTAGTTTCTATTCTTGAAAATCTAAAATTGATGTATTTCATTTCTCAGAGAACAGTCGTCCCAGTGGAGTTGGCAATGAGGATGGTGGATTCCCTTTCTGGGCCTTGATTCCCCTCGCTTTCTTTGCTGTGCTTGGCCTGTTTCTCTGTATATGCAGGAAGAAGAAACCTCCACAGAATGCGCAAAGTAAGATCTTCAGTGTGTGCTACTAGTAGTTAGTAAAGTTTATTAGTTTGAATGCAGAAACACAATGGAAGACAGAACATCTGTTTGCAGAAGTTGTGAGGAGTTTGCAGTGAGAGACTGTTGTAAAAACTGCAATACGAAAAATTCAAAATTTATAATACAGTAAAGGTTGCATCATCATCCATTTATTCTCGAAAAGATGAAAAAAAAAATGCAGAAATGTCCATAATTTCCCCAAACTGAACTTAAAACCTCAGTCACCTTCAAAATGTCAGAGAACTTGGGAAATCTTGTGTGCCCATATAATTATACATGTATTTACAAATGTAGTTACCACTCAATATTTTGAAAGTCATTTATTTTGGTTGTTGTAACATACTTTGTATTTACATCTTTTCAACATATTTTGCTTCCCTACAAACCTTTGACTTTTGACTTACCATTGTCTCCCCACAGCCACAGCTGCCTTACCTATGACTCAGACACCGCCCAGTGAAGTTGCCTTCGACCTGAACCCGCCCGCCTACCAAGAGGTTGTTGCGGTTACAGATGTCAACCCCTCCCTGACGGAATTGTCCATCACAGAACCACCAGTGTACAACAATGTTCAAAGTGATAGCCAGCCACCACCAGCCAACCAGCAAATAGAACTGTCCAACCACGACAGAAGTGTCGAACGGCCAGTACGGCCATTGTCGCTACCAAGCTCTACAAACGGTCTTCCAACTCCATATGAGGGTAATCAGGTTCCATTTGAAGGTCAAATGTCACCTGTCACGCCTCCTCCTGCCTATGACAGTTTCATGGAGTATTCTAAAACACCTCCTGGGAGCTTAGAGGCATTAGATGTGTAGATTAGAGGTGGGTACTGGTGCACTGGACCGGGACTGGACCAGAAAGTCATTCCATCTGTCCCTCAGCTTGTGATATACCCAGTCTGTTAAACAGACCTGGACCTGATCTTCTGGACCTGAACCTGCACCTTATAGAAGAAGCTTTATCGTCCAGAAATACAGTACAGTGACTTTTGTATGGTTAACTACAAATTACTTAATAGAAAACAAAGTATATATGTTTTAATAGTTTTCTTGGTAGTATTGAGATTTATGCTACCTTTGATTGAAGAAGGACAGTTTTAATTTTTTGATTTGACAATATATCTGTATGACAATTTTCCATTGTCATTCTGCTTTTTTACCTTTTTATAGTTTAACACCATATATAACAGTAACATATATTTATGGTTTTGAATGATAAAAAAATGTTTTTTTCCTGAAGTCTGTAAAAAACAAAGATCATCTGTTGGTTTGCAATGAAAGTTGTAAATACATTGAAATGTCTACCAGCATGGTAATGTTATGTAATGTTTTACATAGCATTATGCCTGTTTTCATTTTATTTCACCTGCTCCATTCCATTGTTTTCTCTTCAAAAGTCCGATAACAAGGAAACTGGATAATTGTGACCCAAATGATGTACAATTATGATGATATTACATAGTGAAATATTTCTATTTTGTGCTGACATAATTGCATGATTTGAAGCTTTTAATCTTAACGAATATTAACAATTATTAATATATTTGTTAAGTTGATTCTTAAAGGTGCAAAATCAATGTTCTTCAAAGAAAACTTAATAAGCTTCTACTAAGCATGCAATTTCAGAGTAATTCTTTGTATATTTTTATACTGAGGACACCCATGTTATTTTGTAAGGTGGAAATTATATATTGATAAGTACGCTGTAATACATGTATATTGTTGTATTTTAGGCACAATTCAAAAATGAAGATTATATCTGAACTCTTAGGATGTTGTTTTTCTGTTCAGGTTGAATGAGAGATATATGAGAGATATAGAGATATAAACTTTTGGCTTGTTTTATAATAATAATTTTTGTTTATTGATTGCAGTACCATCAATTTCCAAATACATTGCAGCACCCTAGGGTGCTGAATTGCATATTCAGGCACTAAAACTTTACACATGTTAAAGACATAACACAGTAGTAAAGTAACGTAGTAGAGTTATAACTCTAACATTTTACAGGTAGGACATTTACGATCACATCACACATTTTGTTCCAGTCTACGAAATTAGAACTCTAGAAGAGATATGTATTGTAACAGTTATACATTTGCGCAATTCCCTGGAAAATAACCGAAAGTGGGTCAGGTGAAATCTTTGTTGAACAGCCCACGTACGCGTATTTACTCTCACAATGAAAAGGCGCACAGGATCAAACCACGTATCTGCTTGGAGATCCATGACAACGTTGTCAAAAGTACCCACTCTCCAAACAGAAGTCAGGCTCCGGCTGGTTTTTAGGCGTTTTTATCGGGCTTTCTATTTTGTACTGTTTTCTTGATTTCGGGATCGGCCGCGAGACATAAAGAAAACACTACAAAATAGAAAGCCCGACAAGAACGCCTAAAATGTTTTTAAAAACAGTCGGAGCCTAACCTCTGCTTGGAGAGTAAAACGTGCCAGGCACAGGGTCGTCCCAGTACCACCATGAGATAGCCACATCATCTTGGCAACACAAACCTCAATGACTCATACAGTGGTCTGACTGAATCCAACTCTTCCCTTAAAAAACAACATAAATTTGTCCCAGTTTGTGGCTTGTTGTGCCTGGCGGTGCCGGGTGACCTGCATCTAGGCAAACCGCCAACTCTGTCCATGCTAGACTTATGACAAGTCAGCAAGTTCTCTCACTAGCCTGATGTTTTCTCATAGCGAGAAGCTGAGAAACGTGCGGTAAATGTGACACGTGTGGGCGTGTGACATGTTTCTAGCTTTATGTAATGAATGATGGCAAAGGTCATCAATGTGCTACCTTTGGTGACTTGAAGTAGGAGAAATGTTAAAAGAAAAATGCCAGAATTGGAAGAAGAATATTAGAAGATCTTAGAAGGGTACACGGTTGGATGTAAATTTCATACGAGAGAGGCCCGATTGTCTAATGATATATGCAGACTTTGTGTGTCTTTTAATGGGCGCATGAAAACATTTTCTCTACCATATTTCACAGGTCAATGTTTTCTTATTACTCTGGAATCAATATTCAGAACAAAAATGAGCATTTGATACTGGTCAAAATGAGATTTGAGTCTGGACCTGCTTTTGTCATCATGAGGATCATAGAACCCAGCGTGTATGAGGCGTCTTCGCGTACGACAATAGATTATGACCGCGGTTATCAATGTTCATCTGTAAATTATTGATTTCATAAAATCTGGCGGATTCATAAGTACTTTGATCTTTACCCCTGTCTTACAACGGTTCGATAATGTTTGAAATTTTGATCGCCGAACTGTCCTGTACACACTTAGATAACGCTCAAATATGATATTTCTCTTAATATAATAGGTCATAGATTTTGTTACTCCATTCAGCGAACTTGGCAAAGCTTAGCTTTCTTGGAAGTTGCGGTCTGTTAAAACAGATCGTCTTGACTTCCTGTTTTTCTGCTTCTGTCAGCGAGATTTCCGTGCCAGGATTTCTCCAGAAGGTCGATAAACAGGTCCAGAGGTCCGCGCCCCCGTCTCCATGGAGACGTACCGACTGGTCTATAAATACCAGCTGTGATCTGTGTGAGTGTGCCAGAACCCCAGCTCAGGATAACGGTGCGCCCGGGACGTCCCAGCCCAGAGAACCTCTAGCAGTAGCGCGTGCTTGCTTTCCTGTGTCTTCTTGAAGCAGTGAAGTTACAGGATGAAGACTGTGTTCTTGCTATGCTGTTTTCTCGTGGCTGCACAAGCCTGGCCGAGCAGTTTCTGGCGTAAGTACAGATTACACTTTGCTCTTTGATTTCTTTTACTGTATGTTCGATAGGTTATGATGTACTGTTATCAGTAAAGTTTGTTCGGCGTTGTTATTCATTTAGACGGGGGCAGATTTTTAGTGTAAAATGTTCAACCTGCCATTTGTTTGAACATATTATGAACATTCTTAAGGAAAGATGTCACAGTTTTATTTTTCTTTATTCTGTTCAAAGTTTTTTTTAAAGGCAGCTATGCAATACAGTGTGTTTGAAATGTTGCAATGTGTGCCCGGAGATTGATACCGGATCAGTCAATTAATAAACTATATCATGATCAGTATCTGCTGTTCACGTAATAACGTTACCATCTAGGTCTTCATACGTCTATGTTTTGACTGCATTCATTCCCTTACAGAAGGCACCGGGCAATGATAAAATTTACGTCGCCAAAAAAATGCAAAGATAGCTACCGTCAAAGCAATAAACTCCACTGTTTACTTTATGGTTATGTAACTTTATGCACTGAATATACGTTCCTATCTCGGTTGATTCAACAATATTATTCGTCTCATATCCTTTGCACACAGTAAATCTCCAAGAAGATCACCAAGTTTCTGAGTTGTATAGAACCATTTTAAAACATAGCATAATGACAATGAATGCCTTTTTTCAACAGGCCGTTTTCAGGATGAGTTCGAGTACCCCACACCGGACCCGGAACGTCCCAGCATCTTCTCACCAGGAGCGGGGTTCAGCCCGTTCGGTCAGAGCTTCTGGGATAGGATGTCAGGTGAGTGCTTACAATTTGTTTTACTACTTTCGGAGCAGATAAAGCCTTCCCGCTTCCTACCCAAATGCAGATTCCGATCAAACTACGCACATTCTTTTAAAGAAAATAACATGTGTAGAGGGAAAAACTTACACTACAGCCACTCCCACCGCAGCCCCTCCCACTTTTGTCCCGGCATATGTACCGATATGTACCACACAGAGCTCAATTCGTATTCCCTCGTGTTTTTAAACGTGTTTTTGTATACGTTTGCATCCGTTTATTTTATCAGAGTCGTTACAATATCTGTTTTGCCTACGTTTACATCTCATTAGTATTATTAGAGTCGTCACGTTATGCTCTTTGCATAGATTTGCATCTTTTTTCATCAAAGTCGATACACTGTGGTTTTACGTTTTATGTAACAGTATTTGTCTACAATTCTAACGTCAAGTCCCTTGTTTACCGGTACCTCACATACGTATCCGAATAATGAGCTAATTTTTTCTACACTATAGCTGAGTCTTTATCGTAACATAAGGACCGTTATCCTATATCATTTTCTTTATAATATCTACGCGTTCTCTGGCTGTTTGTGCTCTGCCGTGCCCGTTCCCCAGTATTTTTCGACCCTGTTGATTTTACCGGTGGTTGAAAAGTCCCTGTAGTCCAGAAAGATGGTCCTTTGGTGCAGGAAACAGTCAGCCCGTTCCCAATGCTTCAGTAGACCGCAGTGGATCCGTATATCTCTGTAATACCGGGGTGACAGATCTCTGGAGATGGTGTGAAGAGAATGTGTTAGTTTTCAAGAAAAAGAAGAACAAGTTACTAGTATGTCCCCCTCCATTATGTTACACTTGTGGAAAAAAATTGCGGAAAAAAAACATCGCGACAATGAAGTAATGAAAACTGTATTTCCAATGCAATAATTACAATGGCAATACTAGAGTATAATACATATCTGAAAAAAAAGAAAAACATTGTCATTCGAGGACTGCATCGTAAGTTTCAAACTGATCCACCAACCTGACCGTGCCACTGTGCAGTTCTAACTGTCGCCAGTGCAGCAGCGCCGCCTGGCTGGCCATGAAGATAATGTTCCCCCAGTCCCCGCCCGACTCTCTCTCCGCTGAGCAGTAAGCCAGAATGTCCCCATGTGTTTGTAGTTGTGAGACCAGCCCCGTGTTACTCTCCCACACCGAACTTTCCACTTCAAAGGGGATGTCTTCACGTGGCAGTTTTCTTCCCAAGAATCCCACAAATAACCATTCTAATATAGAACATTTAAAAAATTATGTCTTCGGAGTTTAGAATGTTGCAGTTTAGAAAAGAGTTAGAAATTTATAAAAGAGCAAAAATTAAGAAAAAAATATTACAGTTTCTATCTTTCAGGGATCGCTGAATTATGCATCTGTATTCAGGAATAGGCGCAATTTTTTAACACAGGAACCGATGGCCCGCGGACAAAGTTCACTGGAAAGTCAAGGTCGTTTCTCGCCATCGAGGCCACTCATGAATAATTAAATGCTCAAACAACCAAGATACTTTTTGTGTACGTACAACACAGAAGTTACGCCCCTAACATTGATTGAAACCTCCCTACCGTTAGCTGAGTTCGTTAACCAAACCAAACCAAACCAAACCAAACCAAACCAAACCAAACCATACCAAACCAAACCTACCTTTAGACGAGCATTCTTGAAGTCTGCGTTTCCCGTTAGGGAAAACACATTGTATTTTCCTACCGTCACTCAGCTCGTAAAACGTTCCTTTCATGGCGTCGGTTATTTCAGGTAATTTAGCGCCTGCAGGATTGACCTGCGACAGAACGAAATCTTTCATCTCCGCTAAAAACACGAAGTCTTCGGCAAATGGCCCTGTCGTTTCTTGTGACTTGACCTGTAAGTCCGACATGTTAGCACACGGAATGGGTCTAGTTGATGGCCTTTGGACTTTTACTGAACCTTGACACGCGTTGCCACGTAAAGGGGAATTTTCTATTTCAAAAGTTCACGTAGGGGTGTTTTTAACGCTTTATTTCCTTTTTTCAAAGCGTAGTGTGCGTGTGTCATAAACAATTTAACATATGTGGTATACGTAATGAAATTGATTTTGAACTTGCCTGGACGCTACCATTTTCATTTTTACGAAGGACGCTGTGTATAACATCCTTGATTTTCATCTGAACGAAATGGTATGACTGCTTTTAAGTTCAATGTAATCACTAAACCTAGCAGTCTATCCAGGTTCGCACAGTACCTGTGCCCTAAGGCAGAACAATGCCTCACTGACATGATTATACGGATGACATCAGCAAACGGATCAACTTTCGTCCCACCCCTATGAAACGTTTGCGATTATAGTTATACCGTAAGGCATACAAAGAAGCTAAAAAAGTGATCGAATAGATAATGTAAATTGGAAAAAAATCGAACAATTGACACAAATGAACGAAGACTTCCAAAGTCAAAGAAGAAAATGTGTAAGATCGAAAAGAAATAATCTGTTTGGTATAAATTTACGTTCGCATCAGTTTTGGGTGCTCAGAGGATGCCATCCATGTAACTAACTCATTATTGCCTCTGCTAGTCTTGGAAGACTCTATGTCTAAACATATGTCCGATAATTTCGCCTGACAGCTCTCTTCACCCAGACATGGAGTGAGATGTTCTCAGGACTCGGCGGTTTCCCCGGCTTGGACCGAAACTCTACGGACGGTAAGTAATGTTTCAACAATGCAAACGGAGAATTGCGTATTTGTTTATCTATTTATTTCGTTGCAATACAACTTGCTGGGGTTCACAACGTTTTAAAGTTGATTTCTAAGAGGGTCCGGTACACCCAGGACAAGGCATGTCACAGTCAGGTGGATACTCTGTGACAGTTGACGATGTTCAGGAAAACAGATAAGATTCGATTTGTCAAAACAAAAGTCGTTGTCTTAACTCAAAGTCTTAGCCCTTCCAAGGTCAAATCTATGGAGGTGAAGGGCAAAGTGGAGGTCAAAAGTCAAGGAATCAGAATGGTAATAGCAATCTATACAGTCAAGATAACCTTAGTTTCTGTTCATGCTCTGTTCTATTAATCGAAAATAATTTTCACCATGGAAAAGGATAACAATTGAACTAAAAGAAGAGAAATGAAGAAATATAACGAATGAAGGGCATGGGAATTTTTTTCATGCCTGGTGTAAAATGAACAATTTACTAGTTGCAGTTCGAACGTTAACGCTACTTTTTCCCTACTGACTACAGATATCTTTGATGGTGCTAGTGTTTTCGTTCACACAAGCGCCGGATCGTTCGGCTGTAGCTATGACTGGGACAACCTGAGGCCAAACTGTACTGGCAATGCTACCTCCACCGTCACTGTAAGTATATATGGGGAAGCATTATGTACTGGAATAAAACCTGTTATAACAGGTAGATGTATAACGTTTGCCTATTGTATTCAAAGACGGGGTCCAGTGAAATTACGTGCTGTGAAATTTGCTGAAATCACAGAAGCAGGAAATGATGTAAATTGATTATGAAAACCTCACAGACTATTGGTGCTATAAATGATAATCTGTATTGACACGACAAAAGTACAGCGACTTTCGTATGATCTATAATCGAGGAGATGTGGAGGTTCCGTGGACTGCCAGAAAAGCTTCCCGTTCAGATTGAACGTTTAGGTTTTCCATCCCAACATCTTCTAAGAGATGACTGTAGTGTAGGGGTCGAAGCTTATAGTGATTTTACTGCAGAAACCGCTTAATTGCACACCCCATTTGTCGGTATATTTTTAATGCAGTTATCAGGGCGGTGCAACACTGCTGGACCACACTGGTTTGGGTTTGTGGGATTCCGTGCAATTAACGGAAGTCTGCGGTTATCCACTGTGTAATTAACTGACTTCTTCTGTATTTAGAAAAAGGAATTCAGGTAAGAGCGATAGCTTTCTTGGATAAATGAAATTATTTGGTAGAAATTTAAATTTGGGTCAGTTTAATAAGATGACTTCTAACGACAGGTCCAGTCCACCAAGTGTGTATGGGAGGCGGGAACCTACAACTGCACCACCTTCCGGAAACAAGACGGCAGGGAGGAGACCACGCAGGTGTCCGGGAACTGTACCGTAGAGGACGGAGTGCGCACCTGTCCTGGGGCACCTGTCCAGCCCACGGACTTCGGCCTGGTCAAGGTGCTGGACCGCCACGTGCCGGACTGCCTGTTCAGGCCACTACAGGTCAGTCGTTGATGACCAAACTCCAGTTTCTCACAGTCGTACCGTTAGTATGATGGATGATAGACGATATACCTTTTATTCATTAACGCTAGTTCACCTTTATCCGTGGGGTGATCTTTATCCGTTGTCTTTGAAAACAGCACATTTAGGAGTATTAAGTCTGCGGACAGTGGTTTCAAATTTGCAATATTTTCAAAATGTTCCGATTTGAAACCACCGTCCGTCGACTTCATATCCCTAAATAAATGCGTTTACATTACGTTTACGTTACAAGCAACGAATATAGGTCACCCTCGGATAAAGATGAACCAGCGTTACCTCCATAAAAATGTAGTTCAAGGTCCATTTTAGCCTCCTGGTCACTGACCTTGGTACTGCAGTAAGTATACTAAATTTAGTATATATATAAACGTAGACTAAATTTTTCAGACTAGGCCGTTATTCATGCATAGTTAATATAAGTCAGGCCGCAAGATGAGGTCAGAGTAAGATTGTCTTTGACTTTATCCAGATTGACAAAACAACACATTGTGGTCACTTGGCAAGTTTCATTCTAGAGGTATGTGCAAATTGATTATGTCTGATACTAGTAATTGTATTTATTTCATTCAAAAACGTCCAAAAGATCACTGAATTTATCGCTAGTTATTTGGTTAATCATTGATAATCCATTTATCATCGTTAGTCGTTAGTTACTTGGTTGGTCGCTTGTTATTTGGTTTCATGGAGAAAGAGATATGGCGGGGGGGGGGGGGGTGTCGCTGTGACACCGGTTAATGTACACACACGGATGATAACAATTCTGCGTGTTTTTCTTACACGTGTTTATTTATTTTCATGCCACACATACAAACACCATGAAACCAGTATCATCTCTGTAATATTCATATAAATATGCTACTTTTGAGTTTTGGAATATTAGTTCTATAAAAACAGTATTAACATTCTTTGGCTGTTCACAGCTTAAGCTTAGTTTAGAATTGAGAGACATATCAGCACATTTGCAGACAAGAGACACTCAGAGATGTACAGAAGATTTGTAAATAATGGCAAATGATTGGTATTTTGCAGCAAGAGCTACGCAAAACTCGCTGTCATCTGGACACTGTGTGTTTTGCTATCAGGAATTAGCCATTCATAGATACGAGTGCGCATGCTCAGTCATGATAAACTATGGCATGTAGCTAAGGAATGGTTTGTACAAGCCAGGAGCTTTGACTTTTGACTACAATGCATTATACCTGCACATGCGCACTCAGAACTGTGAAATAGCACATAGTACGTTTTGACAATAGCCATCAGTACAGTACTAGTAAACTGTTATATATGGGAAAATGTCAACTCACAAGTCAAATTCTTGTCCTTGTCAAGTCTATCAAGGCAGTTCCAAGAAAATGTAAGTTGGTGGACATGACTTCACATTGATGATAATCCATACCGGCAATGTGGCTCGTTACATTTTTACTGTGCGTGGCTGCTACGGGTACTGGTTCTCCTCGTCCCAAAAGTCACACTTGTCTTGTAGGTAGCCTTGACTAACTCTGTTCTTGGGAACATCGAAGACCAGGTGGGTGTAGTTCTGGGTAGATCCAAAAGAAGGCCAAGCCGGACCAGTGGTAGATGGGCCGGTGTGTCGGGTGCCAGGAGTGTTGGGATCGCTTGTGTGAGCGAAGTTTCCATAGTAGTACGCAATGGAGTCAGCTAGGACCTGCTCTTCAGGGGTGAACTTGTAACCTTTCAGCGAAATGGACTGGAACGCGAAGGGTAGATCGGCGCCATGGCAGACGTGGCCATCGCAGTACGGGTAGTCACTCCAAACTGCATGGACTGACAGGGGATGAGCAAAGACATACAGCCATGTGTTCGAATGGCCGTACTTCAGAGCGCTCTTCAGAATGTTACGCGTCGGGCATGAGAATATGAAATGGGTGGTCAGTGTTGCCAGGATCGGACGCTCGTCTCCTGTATTAGAAGGTGGGTATTCCCTGAGAACTGAGAAGCTTGACGTCTTAAAGATTGCCAGCATTGCTTCTTGATATCTATTTGTTGCATGGGGTGATGATAAAGCTTCGTGTATGAAGAGAATTGCCTCTTCCGTGTTTGTTCCAATGATGAGAGGCTTCTTCTGAAAGTTTCCAGTAGAGAAGCTTTCCACCATTTGCCTGGTGATCATGTCACCATCAATTACTGGTCCCCATGGTTCAAATGCTTCAGTTAAGTGCAGCGGATTGACGATCGTTTCTCGAATAGAGAACTGGGCTCCCTTGACCGTGGAGGCGTCAGCTGCTCGCATGCATGCCATGTCTCCGACTGAACATTTCAGGGCTGCGGCAAAGTCGTTTCCAAACAGGATAGCCTCCAGCTGACTTCTGAAGTAAAGGCCTGTAGGTGCGCTTGCCACGATAGCTTTGTGGAACAGCTTGTCGCTTCCTTTGTTGACCAGGTGGAATAGAACGGAGTACGCGCCCGCACTTTCCCCGAACAGTGTGACTTGGTTCTCGTCTCCGCCGAAGGCTGCGATGTTGTCCTGCACCCACTGAAGCGCTGCTACTTGGTCGCGGAGGCCGTAGTTGCCCATGGCGGCGTCCTTCCCAGTCCCCGCCCGGAGGAAGCCCAGAGAGCTTATTCGGTAGTTGGCTGCCACAACAACAGCGTCAGTCTTGTTAGCAAAGAACCTGCTATCATACATGACACCCATGGCGGAGAATTCAAAGAAATTCCCCCCATGGATGAAGATGATGACTGGTTTCTTTGACTCAGGGCTGGCGGTGGTCGGTACGAAAACGTTGAGGTAATGGCAGTCCTCGCTTATTACCCTTTCCGCGACAGGGGGACATTGGGCAATAGAATCCGGATCATCGGGCCCGCACATAACCTGGATGCACATCGGACTCCGTTTGGTGGCATTATAGGTGTCAGGTCCCCATGGTTTAGCAGGCTGGGGCGGGCGCCATCTTAGGTTTCCCGTTGGAGGAGCTGCAAAGGGGATACCGTAAAAGATTCTCCCCTCCTCGGCATAGATTCCCATGACAGGGCCCTGCGACGTCTGAACGACCGGACCATCCGGCGCACTCCCCCCGCAGGTACTACAACCCAGTATTGCCAGAACTACGAGCAGAGGATGAGGCAGGAGGGCCATGGCTGTGTTCTATCCTGACCTGCCGGGTCAGATTAAAGTGTGTCAGGCTTTGTAAGGGTTGTATGTTTCCCAGTGGGCGGTCTACATACCTGATGATTCAGTTGATGTTTGTAGACATGACAAGCTATGCAAATGAACATTATCTAACCACCAATGATGTAAACATGTGTGCGGATCATGGATCTAACAGAACAGCTACTAGTTTCGGAATCAAAGTATAAAGATACATATACCTGTGTGGTGATTCTTTCTACGACTAGTCTCAAGTTGGATTAGATTTCTCTCATTTTGGACCAAAGTTAGGTTGATTTTTAGCTGGAGAGATGAGTTGATAAACTATATCTGGGTCATGTAAGTATAGCTTCGTCTCATGACCAAAGTACAATGTCCGAAGGCTACCGATGTACCAAGGGTCATTTAAAGCTTACGAAATGCAGCTTGGACATTGTACAATTAAGTTTGGCCAGGGCTTTGCATTCCCTGTTAACATTTGCAGTAACATGGCCGTACTAACTAGAAGAAGAGAGATAGTGTTTTGTTGACTCACTTAGCTTATATTCAACTTCTTTCCAGGGAGATAATTACAAGTAAACTTTTTGCAAAAAGGTTCATTGCAGTGCAATGTCATAAACGACAAAAATGACTACAACTTACTCCAGCTCACTCAGACATAATGTTTGTCCTGCAAATGTATGTTGAAGGGTAATAAAAATCTTTTCAACGCATATGGACAGTTGAAATTGATACAGTACAAATGCACATATGATTGAAGTACTTTTTTATGATATGCCGCATGAAAACTAGAAAGGATACCGTTACTAACCGTTCTGGTTCTAGTATTTTCACACAAGCGTCTCAAAAGTTGATCTAAGAATTATTCAATTCTTCTCGTCTTCCGTTTCTAGATTGCCGTTTTCTGTCCCGACTCTGATGATCCGGTGACCGAGGATTCCCTGGACTGTGACGACAGCGGCCTGATGTTGGACTACCACTGCCGAGGGCGCCAGCCGCATCCCGAGGCCGGGGAGCCCGAGGGACAGGATGCCGAGATCACGTGGGTGGAGGGGGCGGTGGAGAGACCCAAGGGCGAAACAGACGTGTCGGAGCCGTTCCCCGTCAAAGTTTATGAGGAGAAGGTGACTACTTCTTGTGACTACTTAGTATCTGACGTAATGTATTCCGCTTGTTTGTTTGTCTAATTGAAATTTGTTTATCCACGGGAAGCTCAAAATCGCCTACAGGCTACTTTTCATTGACGCCATGCATGAGACAAGACGTAAGGATCTGATAGAATATGTGTAAGAAAAATACAGATCACATCATCTAAGTCCTGATGGATCTATAACAAATCCATATCATCACACATACGTGCTGCAAAACACATAATAAAGTTAAATCTGGTGTACGGTTCGTATCCGTTTGTATTGGATTGGCTTTGTACTTATATCAGGTTGACTCTAACTAGGAAGGATAGTGAGGTTTTAAAAACATGAACCAGCTAGGGGTGGTTGAAAAACGAAGATCTGTGTTAGCATGAAAGCTCATCTGTGTTGATGTAGTACACATTGAAGATTTTCCACTGTCTTACAACACCAAAACTTGCTTCAGTCGCACTTCCGTCGACCTTCTTCAGGAGTGATATCATCACTGGCACTGACGCAAACTTTCTAGCTAACGCGCAGTGTTTTGTCTTTCCGCCAGGTGCGCTGCAAAGTTGGCGAGGACGACGTCGTCATCTGCTCGCGCTCCCAGAAGAAGTTTGATGACGAGGACGTGCTGCAGCGTGACCAGCCGGACAAACCCTGCAAATGGGACGGGTCCAACGATGTCTTCTCCTGCTAGGTCTGCTCAGAGCTCTCGCTCCGAGTCATAGACTCAAACACTTCCGTTTTCCGTGTGATAATACTACATCATTATTAGGAGTATGAGATGATCAGGATAGACTTTATGGCATTCATGGAATACCCAATAACCAGTCACTATATTCTCCTAGCAGATGTTTTGGGGCTAGTATTTTTCATATTCAATCTCCAAACATAGTTCGTATTGGGCTGACTGGATAGCCTACTGTTTGCTTGCAGTTATAATCAGTCACTTTTATGTTTCGTGCAGGCTAAGATAGGTAATTTTGAAGATTGTATCCATAAATGCGGAGTCAGTCCTGTTTGATTTTTTACGTAATCGTCAGTGCTAAATGATTGTAAAAAAGAAAAAAAAGAGGTGATACTCGTACAGTGAAGAGATAGGAATGTATTGGTTTGTGTCAGATTCTTTTATCAGCGTTTCTGAAGAATTATAAAACTGATTGAAATCATACTAAGTCAAGTTCGGAATACATGTTGAATACGCTGTGAAAGCTCGAATGTATGGAAAAACACAAGGAATAGATGGTTTGATGAAGTTTTGTTGATATACTTTCAAAGTTTGTGTTTGAGTAAAATTGACAATGGTATATGCAAACAGCTAATGTCGATTCGTATATATGTGTGCATTCTTTTATAGTGGCAATTGGAAGTTTATGTTCAAATCAAATGAATGAATGGTTGACAACGCCATTAAAACTTTACAACACAATGACAATTATTAATAAAGTTTGCAGTAGAATGCAATATCAATAAAGTGATATAAAATAAAAATCGATAGCAAACGAGGCACCACTTTTTCTTTCTTCAGAATTCTTATCTTTCAATATTGATTGTCACCCAAGCGTCATAATTATTAATCAAAAGGCACGTAGTTGGGTACCTAAACTGCATTAAACGGCTATTCGTACATTTCTTTATCAGTCTGCAAACTTCATTGGCTGCAAGTTATAAATAGAACACCGTATATGGGCATAGACTATACCATCATGAATAATAGGTATACTGTATTTACAGTGATACCAATTACTACTTTTCAGTCTAAAACTTTACATGTAATAGATTACGACAGTTTTTCTACATTGATCTTAGTGTGACATGCTGCCATGCACATCAGATTAATTCACTGCTTACTTAGTATCTTTCCTCTCAGTAACCTGAAAAGTCACCCCTATACCGAGAGTGGAATCAGCTAGAATCAGTACTTCCGGGTTGCTTCCAGATTTCATACTTCGACACAACAGTTCATACCTTCAGTGCTCTGTTTACAGTCAGTGGCACCATGATCGTCGAGTTTCTATCCCTCCACGCTAGCCTGTGTGTTGTAGGAATCATCTTGTCTATCTACGCTTTACACGTGGAGTTGGAGAAGGAGAAGAACAAGAGCTATGTGGCGTTCTGTGACTTCAGTGACCGAGTGAGCTGTACCAAGGCCTTCAGTTCATAGTAAGTTGTTGGACTTGGAAAATATAGTTCAAGGGGGAGGGGCAGAGAAGCAGACATATTCAGAACCATACGGAAGGTTTTATATGGGTTATGCCATTTGCATGAAAAACAACCATTTTCCCGCCTCGCGTATACTAAGCAATTTAAAGTTTGTTGTACATAGTTTAAAGAATCATATAAATGGGTGGTCCAAATGTTGCTGTCCGTCGAAGCTTGTGATTTTGCTGTTTACATCGTATAAGGCATTCATGTACATAGGGGTATTTAGCGGATAGTAGGAAGACATCACATGGTCATATTTTTATTTGTACACTTGTAAAACAGTTATGGCAAAGGGTTTGGACTACTCCAACACATCGTAGGGGAGGACAGCATCCTGATTCAGCCTAACAGTGTACTGGGAATCATCTTCTATGTGCTTCAACTTGTGCTGGGTAAGTTTTATATAATATGATATGATATATTTAATATAATATAAAACAATGGGGGATTCCACTTGTTATAATGATTATGACTAGGTACGGGTAGTGGTAGAGAACATTCAGGCGCAAGCCTGGTTCAGGTCCAGGGGATCAGGTCCCGGTCCGGACCAGAACCTCCAGGACCTGGAATTGTGAAAACTTGTGAATAGACAATACTCAAAATAATGTTCCATTTTGCTACAAAGGAATCTTTGTGGTGAAGTTACAAAATGTAGTATCCCACTGGCATTCTAAATTCCTATCTTCATGTAAACAATGTTAAACCAAGTGTTAAACCAAACTCGGTAGAATGACTTAAAACACTACAATATTTTACTCTTGTTTTCTTTTCTTGGGCTTGTAAGCTAAAAAACATGTGAACGCTTGCCGATATACATCCAAGCTGGTCATTTTCTCAAAACCCAGTCCACTGATTTTTTTCAGGCTCGGTATTTCTGGACCAGTCCAACAAGAAAAAAAACGGTTGTACCGTACTATGTACCAGTCCTGTTAACTTGATGCTTGCTACTTCAAGTTTTCTTTTTAACATGCCACAAAATTTAAGTGTCACAAACACTAATGAATCTAACTTTCAGTACCTACATGTATGAGGTGATTTGAACACAAGTTTAACTAGAAGTCTAGAACTAATCTTTTTTTCTCACTCTCCCCTCCACAGGATATGTCGGCGGCTCCGTGTGTGTTCATCTCCTGTTCTACACATCCCTCCTGTCCTGTCTGGGGTGTGTGTGGCTGTCGTATGTTCTCTACTTCATTCTGAAGGACACCTGTGTGGTCTGCATCTCTACATATGTGGTCAATTTTGCCATCATGTTCGTCAACTATCAAACTTTCATTACCTTATAAATCTGGAGTATTAGTTTATATAAAATATACCTTACAGTCATAGGATGGAGTGTAGAACAAAGAGAGATATGTGGGAAGATAATTAAGAAAATCAGATATATGTACCATCCCTTTAAGAACTAATAAACCCATTATTTAGAATACAAGGTAAATTTCATGTAGAGGTCATCATTTGTTGCCATATCTCCACAAAGGTTTAGGTTTAATATGAAACAAATCTGAATTCCATCTGGTTGCCAAACTAGAGTGAAAATAAATGGGATCTAATACCTTGTTTATTTATTTGCATTATAAAGCCATTTATGTACAAAACATATAAAGATTTGTCATCCAATATTTTAAGTTTGAATATCTGTATTCTTTTGTTGTTCCTCTTGTACTTTGTTGTAACTTTGGATATAGGTCTTTGAAATGCAATGCATGTATAGTCGCCACATACATGAAGGATACTTGTACTTGTAAAGATCAGAACATGAAAAACTACAGAAAAGGGTAACCTGGAGTTTTCTTGTTCTTCATGCAAATGTGAAGCCTTATAATTGTGGCTGTTTAAAGAGCGTTCTAATGTTGACAAGATTGTTTACTGCTCTATAACTGTTATAGTATTTTATATGTAAATAAACCAATTTTGTATTCAAAGACATTCCACTTTCTTACAATATTCACAATTACACAATGCGTCCTGAACGCCATGTTAAGTGTGCCAGTCTAGTTGGTCTTTACATCATCATAACAGTGACTTGAACTGAAACTCAACATGAGGGGTACGAGGGTGGCTCATTTACACACTGTTGCAGCTGTGGCTACACGTACATGTACGATGATAAAACTTGCACCGTTTATGAAAGAAACAGACATAGACAGGAAATGGCGAAGGAAACTTGAGGTCAAGTGTGTTTGTAAGACAGGTAAAAGGAAGGTGGTGGTACTACTGTAGGTACTAGGTAGTTTGTGTCTGAAAACGTGTCCCGTCCGGGAGAACTTGTTTAGAAGTCGTGGCGTTCGGAACCGCTGCATGACCTGAATAATACAACATCTCGCGAATATGTAAACACAGATACAACGTTATCAACTTAATAAGTACATCGTAGAGGCACAAAGCAAGCAAGCAAGTAGAAAGCCAAAGGTGTCAAAGCAAATCGGATAAACTTTTCAAGCAGATGTTGGCGATGAAGATCGTAATGTTTTCTGAGTGACGACGGACGTACTTCTAGGATAGTCTATTTTCTCATGTAAGCAGATGGACAATTGAGTAAAAGGCCAAATGGGAAACTGGTAATGTCCAGTATATGATGTAGACATGAATCTGGACATGAATGTAGGCGGCGCTTCGACGGGCGGACATGGTGTTACAGAGGCTCCTCGCGCGGCGCCTAAAACTATCCTTTTTATGTCAGGTTGTGTCTGAAACGTCATTCCAGATGCGTGTTAGGATGTTTAGACCCATATAGGACAGTTTTCACAGGCATTAAGAATAGGTTCTTGTTTATTTTCATGTTTTAAAGGTCGGGACTACATACCCCATTAGAGCCCAAACTGCAGTACTGCTCTCAGGCGCGTCCTGAAAAGTGGCTGAAACGACCGTCAAATTGCCAATTTACGCTGTTTTCGGGAATGGGGAAATGATGGGAGGCTCGCAAAGGGTTTGAATTTTTGCGGCTGAATCGACTGTGTCTTTCACCCTGTCATCATTTGAGATTAACAATGGCAATATCTAAGGTATTTCACCAACAGAAATACGGGATATTATGTCGGAAATGACATGTTTGATAGAGTAAATGTCCTGTAAATTGTCTGCTGGCAATTTACAGCATACAGTCATACCATGTACATCCAACTTCCAATTCTATTTTGGGAAAGACGATGTCGACGTTCAACATTTAACAACAAAAGTGACGATTTTCTGTTTTTATCAATAGATCCAAATTCTATTTCAAAATGTTGTAAGCGGTGTATATCACTTGTGATGTAATTCAACCTTAAGCGCCTGGGGAATCGTTTTGATGGGCCCTGGACGGAAAGGACAAGACTTATAGTTAGTGTTACCCTATACCGGCCCTGTTTCGCTCCTATGATCGCTCCTTGCACGTTTCTGTAAATACATTCAAACATGACCTGTTGGTGTCATTATTATACATGTACTCAGACTTGTAATCCATTGTTTATTACAGCTAACAGTTACATATCTTCAGAAGAGACCAGTTTGATGCTATTTTATAAAACCAGTTTATGCTACGTGGCATGCAACAGCTCACAAAAATAGATTCTATGATGGTTTCGTAGACAAGCCATCTTATGCGACGATAAACTAAATGGATCAAAAGCGCCGACTAGTGACCAAAAGTATCATAGCATCAAGAGCAGTATAGCATGCCATATTGCCGGTCCAACTTCTGTCCACAGCATGTTTGTTCAGAGCCCACGAGAATCATCACTACTCGGACCAACACCACTAGATCATTAGCGAGACTTTCGATGAACAACAAGGTGAATAGCTCCCAAGATTCGGCCGCACTACTTTGTACCGCGGATAATTACTGTGCTGTTCGGTCTGCAGGTGGTATTGACGCTGATTGGTCGTGTGGATGTACATTCAGATAATTCTGTTGATATAGCACTGCACATCAAAAAAAGTTACGTGCTGATTGGTCGAGTAGAATAAACTGACAAATCAATGTGCAGCTACTATGACACTCCACATACGATCTAAAAGCTGACTTATTATACCACCACATAGTAAGTTTAAAGCATCACTGGATTTCATGTTGAAGTGTTAGCAAATAGTGTACAAATGGCGGTGATTATACAACTACAAGCTGAATAATTTCAAGATTTTAGTCGTACTACTTTGTACTGCGGATGATAACTGTGTTGCGCGGTCTACAGGTGGTATTGACGCTGATTGGTCATGTGGATGTACATTCAGGTAATTCTGTTGATATAGTACTGCACATCAAAAAAAGTTACGTGCTGATTGGTCAAGTGGAATTAAATGACCAATCATTGTGTACCTACTTGCCCATACGCTATCATACGGTAGTCCATCTGCAGCATTTATTTCACTGACTGCTAGGGGTCGCTCTTAAATAATCAATGTAAAATCGTATTTGCAGTATTACTCTTCTGTCTTTCTTTTCTAGTTCGCTAAGCGGCGCCCTTGACACGCAGAGAAGGTACCGATTTTTAGATTGATACGAAGTGTGGAATAGATATGGAATGCTTTAGTAACGTTACTTTGATGGGAAGATATAACATACAATGTTCCAGAATACCTGGATAATCTTAACCTTAGGGCTTACCTCACCTCCAGTCGATCAGCTGCTTCTGATTTGTATGCTCCAAACACTCTGCAGATGTACAGGTTACAGGGATTTTTTCTGCAAATTATACTCGGAAGTCACATCCTCTCCAAAAACATGGAACGGTGAGCCAGTGTATACTGCCAGTAATCTCTATGGATACATGCATATGTTGATACAACACTAATGGAATACTGCAAAACTGGACTTGGAATTATTATTTACTTGGTTTGCATAACGTCTTTGGTTTACAAAACATATCTGCATGACACCAACTATGTTAAAGTCAAAAGCAAAATTACACAACAGAAAACAGCCATTAAGTATGAATGTTTTGTGATGTATTCTTTATGATTTTAGGCAGATCATCATCGATCAGCAAATTAAAATATAAGTCCCACAATTAAAATGTTTATAAAAATACTATTATTGATGAAGCAAAAACAGGAAAAAGTAGATTGTGGTGCAATAAACATAATATAAATAAATCATAACAGCAATAAAGGAAACCATAACTATCCACTTTCAAAGAAAAGTCTAGAGTATGCACCTCAAAATAATTACTGGTTAAATAATAAAAATGTCCCATTTGATAATAATTGTTATAGTAATGTTAGATGTTGAATTCTACTTCTCACAATACAACTCTCAAAATGTGGTTTTGCACAAGAAAAGCATATGGTATCAAACAGCCAATTGAGCTACATTATATGTATATTGAACAGTACTTCACAATGTTAACAAAATCTTACAAATGTTAGATAGAAAGGATATTAACCATTATGTAACACAGTATGAAGATGAAATTTACCAGCTATTGCTTTGTCGTCATAATGTTTTGAACACAAGACGGCTGATACATACATAATGTATATTGTGAGGCTATACAGCTGAGTTGTCTGATGCCCAAAAGTACTGAGACCAATATATAGTCGTACCAAGAAGATGATAAAAGCTCCTTGGTCTTGCACACAGTTTTGGTATACAGGGATCTGTCTGGCTATATGCACATATCATCTGCTAGTGACTGTAAGAAAAGTTTTGACTTGTTTCATATATAGACTGATGGCACAGTGGCAATCACAGCATTGTCCGTACCCATCAGGACAGATAAATGATGGCACAATTACTTGCACAGGTTATGTACATCAACTAACGGTGGATCTTCTACATATTAAATTCAAAATTGAATGTTCAATGATTAAATAAATCACAAATGTCATACTTAATCATATATAGATCACAGCTACATAGAAATCTCAAACATATCTATCTAACATATGGCTACAATTGTCATTTGCACACATTGAGACATTTCTATATCATATTCCTTCATAAAAATCCATAATTTCAAAGGAAGGTATCTGGCTTGATGAGGTATTTTCATCACCTGCAATTGTAAACTTAGCTCTAAATTTGCACTGTCCTTATTTGGGGCTGCATTCTTGGATCTGTTGCTTGCAAATTGACAGCTACTTCTCAAATAGATGACTCTGTTACTGGAGGTGTTGGTGGTTGATCAACCATGTTTTCTGTGAGGGAAACAGTTTATATTAAAAACAGCTTTACTAACTTTAAGAAACTGTACATGTATTTGTATGACCTATATAAGTTTATCTCTACATAAAATATAAATATGCCAAAAAGCAGTTACTCAAGCAACTGGATATGCATGATTTGGGAAATGGTCTGACGTTTCAACTAGCATCCAGTAGTTTTCATCAGTGACACTGAAGTGATCTGAAACAAGAGCTTCTGAAAAAAGCTAGTCTTTCGCTTACTTATATTGTGTAGGTAAAATTGTTTGGCATAGTTTGGTCAAGCGTGGGTGCCAAGTCTGCAACGTTGGCAGCTCTGGCACAGTTTGGTCAAGTGCTAGGTTATATAACTGTTTAGTAAGGTAGTGGTTCTCACAGAGTATATTTTACTTGAACTGTATAATAACACAACTGCATGAATGATGTTAACTTTATTCGGATTGTTTCGCTGTTAAGAACGGCTCTGTTACAGTACAACAGGGTTTTATGAAAGTGCACTGTAGTAATCAAATTTATCAGTAGATGTGTCCTGAATTTCTGCAAGAACAAACAAAGTATTGTCACCATAAACAACTGAACATAAAATATTAACATGGCATATACAGTAATGGAAATATTTTTTTTAATGGCAAGATCATGTGAAAGGTAGATATTTTAAACTAAAACAGGTCCGTGGTATGTTTAATGGAACGTTTCGTTTCTTTTAGTAACGCAATTATGCTTTTACTTGACGGAGTCGTGACGTCACGCGTCAGACTCACTCCGTCGAGCTCGGTCAGAATCTTCCCTTTCGAAATTATAAATTAAATGTGGGTAATTCTATTTTCAACGCATCCGAGGGCTACTATTTTGCTGAAAGAAGTTTGTTACACGAAAATAGCCTGAAATTTCTTAGAGTAAGAAATTTCCGAATACGCCCCCCTCCCACACCATGTCAGATGCGGCGCACGCATCTTACACAATTCTAGATTTTGTAGCGGTGATTTTCCATAAAACAAAGTAAATGACATGTCAAACTGTTCTCTACAATGTCTGTTTTATTATAACCAAACAGCGAACATGTTAGTTTATAAATTGTATACAATCTTACGAAGAAATCCTCACCGTTCACATCCGTCTCTGCAAATTCCTGCTTATAAGCCATACAGAAACCAAGCAGCACATTCATGGTAGGCCGATACGTATGTCATAACGTTACATACCGTCGAATCTGCAGGGTAGAATATCTCGCTAGCACGATATGGCATGGACCGCAAACCAAGCAGCACATTCATGGTAGGCCGATACGTATGTCATAACGTTACATACCGTCGAATCTACAGGGTAGAATATCTCGCTAGCACGGTATGGCATGGTCGACCCGGACGGACGGACGGACGGACAGACGGACAGAAATCTAATATCGGTCTGATTGCCTTTCGCCGCGGAAGCGCGGCGAAAGACAAAAAACTGGTATCTTAATATCCTAACTATGAATGAAGGCAATCTTAGATGTCCCATACGAAACATTGTAAGAAAATTAAGTCAGGCTGACTGTTTCCAAAGCCATATCCAGTTGCTTGAGTAACTGCTTTTGGCATATCTTATTACCTGGATATCCAACTTCATCAATGTATACATCAACAAATACAAATATATGACAAATATGATGGGAAATATGTGATACATGTCTTTTATCATTCAAACAGTGTTAAAGTTCCACAAACCTGGGGGCTGCAGTTGCAAATGATTTTGGACAGGTGGCGCTGCTGCATCACTTCCAGTCCCATCTGTTGGCATCTTCTCTTCTATCCCCCCTGCAGTATTCTGATTGTCCTTTTCCTCCCCTGTAATGCTGAGTTGTTCCATCTGAAGATTGAGGTCCATCAATGCTGGTCTAAGAAACAGGAAAATAACGGCAAATCATTATTCCGATATTGCCAGATGACGAAGCTTGTACCGGGGTGGCTGCAATAAAAAATCATGCACATATGAAATAGAAACCTGAAGTGCACATTGTATTAAGACAGGTTATTTTAACAATGGTTGAACGAGAGTGTGGTGCCAGTACACATGGATTTTGATAGAAAATCATAAAATTATAGTTTGATCATTAAAGGGTATTCCTGCTCTTGATCAAAACCAATCTTATGCATCTGCAGATAAAGCACATATAAACCATATATACCTGTCTGGTTCTCTCTCTGTTCCTGTGGTACTACTCTCATCGCCTCCCTCATCACTGCAGACATCTTTGGTCCCAACATCAACTGAGTTAAGATAGAAATGTCCCCAAAATATCACTCGTACAATGTTAAAAGTTTCAGTCCATACGCTGCCTGGCATTGAAGCACAAGGTGTAGCATCATATTTCAACACAATTTCTTATCAAAATAGTAAAGGGGACTGGACTAGAAGGGAAGCCAGCTACATTATGGCACATTAACCATCATTCAAAAACAGAGGCATAATTTTACCTTGGAAAGCCAGACTTCTCCAGTACTTCTGATGAACATGAAGGGTGCTCAACATGGACTGTACTGCCCTGTAAGGAAATATGAATATTACTTATAAACAAAGTTGTCATACACTATATCATAGAGACATGAAATATGGTTGTAAAGATTTTACACATCTCATTCAGTTCCAAGGTAATCAAGTATTCAATACTCGAAATAGCTTTTTCACAAGACTAAAATTCATATGTAAAGAAAAGTATATGGAAAGTTAAAAGTGTACTGAAACAAAAAAGCACATAAGTCAACAGCTGACTGCATTAGAAAGGAAAGTTTGGAATATACTAAGTAAATAAAGGGGGGTGTGAGACTATGAAGAACTAATAATGGATGTACTTACTCTTCACATGGAGGGGAGTACTCTAATGGAGGGCAGGGGTCCCCCAGGAGGATTTTGGTACATTCTGACATGGACTCGGAGATGGATGACAGGTTGTACCCCCCCTCCAGCAGTAGTACGACCCGCCCCCCTGCCAGGCTGCTCAGCATGTGGGTCATGTGGGCATAGCCTGGGGGGGTGACATCACAGTGGCCTAGGGGGTCCCCCCTCGCCGCATCAAATCCTGCTGAGATGATGACAAGCTCGGGGGAATACTCGTACGCTATGGGCATCACAACCTGGACGTGGAACACACAAAAAAAAGACAATTTAAGACAGTAGATAATGAATCAAACATTTTAGTTTGAAGGTCTTATCATTCTTAGTCCATGGAAATTGTCTACAGACCCATATATTTCTGTGTAAAAAATCACAATGATTCAGTTAATACAGAGTATCATTACTGTGTCTTTCATTATGCCGGTGTCCATATTTGCATATTTCTGTAAATCACTGCTGAAGTGTATTCTCTTATATCAGATACAAATAACTACTTCTAAATGCCTACAGCTCACAGAAGAGAGTACTAGAAGAATACTCTAAATTTTACTGATTAAACACAAAAGTGTTGTGTAGGCTTTGGCTTAAGTCCCTTGAAATGCAAATAGGGACACCAATATGGTGGCCAGCACCTGCCTTCTTTATTGGTGTGCAAACTAGTGAAAACATTCTAAACGATTTATAAGACAGATAGATAAATAAGTAGCTGGAGAACCTAGACTTAGTCCATCCCCTGACCTGTTGAAATGCAGCCATGTACTCAGGATCCCCCATGCCTCCCCTACTCCATGGCACGTTGACAGTAAACCCCTCCCCCGGTCCGCTCCCCACCACGGTACAGTCAGCATCGGGGCTCCCAGGGAAAAACATGCCGTTGTCATACCTGGATGAAAAATGCATAATATTGAGTATTAATTTTCTGTACAGTTCAAGTTAGATCTTGACACTAGGATTGAAAATTATAACAGATTAGATTATTACAGCAAAAGGATTGAAAATCTAGGCTTGAGATGAATATTGTAATTTCTTTAACAAAGTTTCATGTATATGGAAACTTGAGTTAAGCTGCATTACCAAAGACAGTTGCTAGAGGGCCATTTTGTCCTTGGTTTTGTTTACAAAATACAGTTGTTATACTTATAGTTCAAATTTTATAAAAAAATCTATTCAACTTTTCTTCAGTCACTTTGACCTAAATCAAAACCAATTTTCACAGGAATTCACCTCATAGTTGTTTCAATTTCTTCACTAGTAGTATACTCCTTCCCAGAGACATTGCCAACAAAATGGTTAAAAGCTGAGTGCTGTTGTTATGGTTACCTGTGTATAGATATGTAGAGCACTGTTGGGTCGTCCACAAACATGTGTTGTGTACCGTTACCATGGTGAATATCCCAGTCCAGTATCAGTACCCTCCCTACCCCCAGTCTCTTCTGAGCGAAGCGAGCTGCCAGGGCGGCACTGTTGAAGATACAGAAGCCGCAGGGTTTGTCCACCTCTGCATGATGACCCGGCGGACGGACGACAGCAACGGCACTACGTACGCTCCCGGTGGCGACCGCCTCCACGGCGTTCATGGAACACCCTGCCGCTAGACAGGCACTCTTGGGGTGAAGGGAGAAAATTGTCCTTTTGGTTACATTGTAAAATACTCGTTAGGAATCTTATGAAATTGTTGGAAACATCAGTTCCAATCACCAGCACTGGACAAACAACAACATTTTAGTTGCTAATTATATATAAGATGTCAAAGAAGCAACTTTAGGACCTGTGCATAAATAAAACCTGTGTATTTCCTCTTAACTGCTATGTTTGAGTATACCTCAATCACAAGAAATGGGGAGGGTTAGGTTTGTCTCCTTTTTTGCAGATTTTGACCAAAAAAAATACAAAGTTAAGAATGTATGCAAATCAAGGTAAAGTTAATTTCAATGAACGAATTCCCGCGCTATAGCTGGCTACACTGTTTTCCTGTATACCATTCTACAACCATAAATGACTTTCTTCACCCCTCCCTTACCTTGTATGTGTCGTTACATAGGAAGATGGAGTTGAAGTCTGCCTGTGTTCTGTTCAGCTGTCGGGGTGTCATCTCTGCTGTCTCCTGCATCAGCTGCAGGTGTTCAGCTGTGTGCAGGTACAACAGCTCCTCTTCTGTAGCCAGTCTCGACTCTAACTTAACACACCTGGTACAGAAGGGTCAGAATTAGAACACCTGTCCGTGGTGCTGAAATGGAACACCTGTCCATGGTACTGAAAGTCAACATCTGTCTATGATACTGAAATGGAACACCATTCCATGGTACTGAAATGGAACACCTTTCCATGGTACTGAAATGGAACACCTGCCCATGGTACTGAAACAGAAAACCTGTCCATGTTACTGAAACAGAACACCTGTCCATGGTACTGAATTGAAACACCTGTCTATTATACTGAAGTGGAACACCCTTCCATGGTACTGAAATGGAGCACCTGTCCATGGTACTGAGATGGAACACCTGTCCACGGTACTGAGATGGAACACCTGTCCATGGCACTGCAATGGAATACCTGTCCATGGTACTGAAATGGAATACCTGTCCATGGTACTGAAATGGAACATCTGTCCATGGTACTGAAATGGAGCACCTGTCCATGGTACTGAAATGGAACACCTTTCCATGGTACTGAGATGGAACAACTGTCTATCATACTGAAATGGAACACCTTTCCATGGTACTGAAATGGAGCACCTGTCCATGGTACTGAAATGGAACATCTGTCCATGGTACTGAAATGGAACATCTGTCCAAGGTACTGAAATGGAACAACTGTCTATGGTAGAGAAACAGACCACCTGCCTATGGTACTGAATTGAAACACTTGTCCATGGTACTGAAATGGAACATCTCAGTACTGTCCACAGTATTGAGTGGAACACCTGTCCATGGGACTGAATAAAACTATCAGTATGAGAATGGAATATATCTAGATAAAGAGTGGAATGCATTTTCCTAAGTTTTTACAACAGGAACGTTTAGTCTGACCTGTCCTGCAGCCTGTGCCTGTCCAGTGCCTGCATGATCCTGCGGATCCTGTACGGTTGTTCCGGGTGGCCGGGCATCCAGATGTTGACATGGTTCATCATGGCCTCATCATGTACCAGCCCCACCTCACGTCCTGATGTACAGGTACCTGATACAAACAGGGGAACAATCATGGTTCATCATGTACCAGCCCCACCTCACGTCCTGATGTACAGGTACCTGATACAAACAGGGCAACAATCATGGTTCATCATGGCTTCATCATGTACCAGCCCCACCTCACGCCCTGATGTACAGGTACCTGATACAAACAGGGCAACAATCATGGTTCATCATGGCTTCATCATGTACCAGCCCCACCTCACGCCCTGATGTACAGGTACCTGATACAAACAGGGGAACAATCATGGTTCATCATGTACCAGCGCCACCTCACGCCCTGATGTACAGGTACCTGATACAAACAGAGCAACAATCATGGTTCATCATGGCTTCATCATGTACCAGCCCCACCTCACGCCCTGATGTACAGGTACCTGATACAAACAGAGCAACAATCATGGTTCATCATGGCTTCATCATGTACCAGCCCCACCTCACGCCCTAATGTACAGGTACCTGATACAAACAGAGCAACAATCATGGTTCATCATGGCTTCATCATGTACCAGCCCCACCTCACGCCCTAATGTACAGGTACCTGATCCAACGGGGCAACAATCATGTACTGAAGGATTGTTTATTGTTACTTGTTTATTGTCGAAGGATAAGGACTATATGATATTATTTCAAAAGGTAATGACTAATACTAAACAACTCATGAAAAAAATAACAGAGATATTAGTACTAATCATATTTTGTGTTAGGCCGGAACAACCAAATTTCATAGATGACATCCACACACTTATTAATAAATCTTATCCGATTTCAGAAAAAAAAACAGGAATTTTTTTCTTCTTCTGAGAGATGGTCCGCATAACAATAAAGTACAAAAATGGGAAAACATGTTGTGCTGTAGCCTAGTGCCATACTAGAAGTGGCACTAGCAAGGTAGCCATGACTATACTATGATGTCTATTTTGGAAATCTAGCAATGTTTTTTTTTTACCCAATCTCATCATTTTTTAATTCTGCAGAGGACGTCATTCATAAAATTTACTTGCTATGGTCTTAGGGTTATTTGAGACATAGTAAAAGATTTTGATGTAAACATACCCCTTCCAACGGATCTCCAGAGGGACTTGTCTTCGGAGTTTTGTTGCACATGCTGATCTTCCTCGCTGGTTTCTGTTGAAACCTAGATGGCAATGAAATAAGTTGATATGATAATCTCAAATTCAACCTAGTCTTATGAGTTCCTACAAAGATCATTCATCAATCCTAATGCAAAAGTCATAAAAGAAATTCTGCAGGATTAAAGCTTATTACTGGGTACTGAAAGCACTTCCAGTTGTTACGATGAACTCCGAGAACGTTCCGTATGGTCTCCACGGAGCTGGGATCAGGCCGTAGCGGGGGGAGGGGCGGACAGGGGTCTCCCAACAGAGTTTCCACACACATGGCGACACACTCGGACAATGTCTGTATGTTGTACCCTCCCTCCATAATGGCACAAACTTTTCCTTCAGCGAGACCTGAAAAAACAATAGGACTCTGCGTTTGCTTTTCGAATGTATAAACAAAACACACATAAAAATTCAAATTCAAAAAAGAAGACAGATTATGAGTCAAAAGAGGAATAACAGTTACATAGTTTTTTTGCCATCAGTACACTTGGTCTCATAACAGTTTCCATAGACAGAGGATACTAACAAACTTTTCGATGTCGAACTTCAATTTTGTCCCAATATTTGGCTATAAATTTCTAGATGCATCTATCCTTCATTAGATATATGACAAGAACTTTTGCCATGAATAGGAAGCAGGCTGAATAAAAATCAAAACTGGAAACTATCTGACTCCACTGCCTACCAAAAAAAGACTGGGGCCGACTTTGTAGCTATTGGTTTTTCTAGGGAAGGTCAGGAAACAGACAACTAAACATTTTTTCTCCTAGACCTAACCATGCTGCAGTACCTTTCAGCATGTGTAGGAGGTGTGCATAAGCTGATGGGGTCGTGTCCATTTCTCCCTTGGGATCCCCGGCAGCTGAGTCAAAACCAGCTGATACCAGAACCAACTGGGGGTCAAACTCATACGCCATGGGCATGAGGACCTAGACACATGTACAAGCAACACTCATGAAGAAGCGAAAATGAGCCACAGAAGCCTGAAATGAGCCACAAGAATTCCAAACTAACATTTGGGTAGAGACGTCACAACCCAACAATGCTGCTATGTTGTCTTTTGCTACTGAAGATTTTTTTGTTTTACAGAAAACAAATGTAAGAATGAAACTAATAAATAAATTTCAGGTTTCAGAAGAAGAAAATGCAACTTTTTTTCCCAACAGACATCAAATGCTAGTGTCATTTTTGTGGCTGTTTCAGTATTGATGTTGTTCTGAGTTTAGGTTAAAACTACCTGTTAGCATGTGAAGTAAATGAGCATAGCAGACAGGAGACGTGACCATCTTTCCCATACGGTCTCCCACTGCTGAGTCAAACCCAGCAGAAACCAACACAAGCTGCGGATCAAACTCATACGCCATCGGCATAAGAACCTACAGGGAACACAGGCAAGTGTATTGAAGCATTTTACATGAATTGAAGCATTGATTTTTGACATAGTTAAAATAATGTTGTTATTGATCAAAAGCAATCTGATG
Organism: Branchiostoma floridae; assembly: GCF_000003815.2. NCBI lineage: Eukaryota > Metazoa > Chordata > Leptocardii > Amphioxiformes > Branchiostomatidae > Branchiostoma > Branchiostoma floridae. The sequence continues at coordinate 8,478,273 of NC_049989.1, read as the reverse complement.
CATCTGAAATTACATGCTAAAGTTTTATGTAGCAAGCAACTCATCGCAGCAAAAATAAATTTGCCTACTACACACTACTACTACTACTACTATTGTACATACTACTACTATTACTACTACAACTACTACTACTGCTACTATCATTCAGTCTATACATGTACCAAGGTTTCATGCATACCTGTTGAAATGCAGCCATATAGTCTGGGTCTCCCAGCCCTATCTTATTCCATGGCACATTCACGTTATAGCCTTTTCCAGCCCCCCTCCCGACAAAGCTGTAGTTGGCTCTCTCCATGTGTGGCCAGTACTCCATGTGCTCGTATCGGTGGATGGAGAAGAAGAGGACCCTCGGATCATCGTAGAAAAGGTCTTGGGTTCCGTTCCCAAAGTGGACATCCCAGTCGACTATCAGCACCCTTTCCAAACTGTACTTTGTCAACGCTTGTCTGGCTGCGATGGCGATGTTGTTGAAGAGGCAGTAGCCACAGGATTGGTCTCGGTCGGCGTGATGACCGGGAGGGCGTACGACGGCCATTCCGTTGCGTACGTTCCCGGTGAGGACTTGGTCCATAAGTTGGAGGGTGCAACCAGCAGACAGACGAGCACATTCAAGAGACTTGGGGTGGATGGCTATGTCTTCAAAAGTCTCTGCAAGAGGGCATACAAGACAGTTTACTTCAAAATATAAACATGACAGTTCAAAATCTAACCTCTCCCCTCCAAAAAAGTTTTAAACTTTAAAGCCCATTAGCCCAAGTTTAGGCAATCATATCTCCATTGCTACTTTTTCTATTATACTGTATTGTACATCACTTGAAAGCTTATCTATTACACTTAAGCTAGCCTTTGATGATAGCCTTCGGCTAGTTGGGTAGCCCTGGCTTTTTTTTCTCTTTACAGCCAAATTGATCAAATCAAAATAAAAAAACCATGATACCCACATGTTGTAATTATTATTTGGGAGAGAAAAGCTGGGGCTTACTATGTGAGTGAAAATTTTAAAAGTGCCCCATTTTGCTCTCTCAAATGTCTGCTTTTTTAATATGATTGTGTCTTAACTCATTAGAAAGCTTGTTTATTGCCCTTTGAAATGATATATAATTTCTAATGAAATGTTAACATCAGAACAAAAATGTCAAGAAAACTTCCTTTTTCAAAATTAAACATCCAAAGAAAAAACATGACATATCAGGATGGCTCCCTCAGGGTTTTACAGTGATAGATGCTGGGTACCTGAGAGCTGTCTTAGCTGGTCTGTTGTCATGGTAACACTGCTCTCCAGTTTCCCCAGGAGACCCTCAGAGTGAATACTGAGGACCTCTTCTCTAGTGGCAGGGCGGGAGGGGATGGTGACACATCTGCAGGACAAGATGTTATCAATCATAACTAATATATTCAGTGGTATTTTTTCATGGAAGAAACTACAGATACCCAAAATAGTACTAGTATAGTCAACAATTACATGATTGTTGCAAAAATACAACCCATTTTGTCAAGAAATGTGTACATGTATTGAACTGTTCAGCTCTCAAAAATATCCTTGCACTGCAAGTTGCAGCACTTCTGGGGCTTTCATATGTGTACTTAAAAGGGTGACTATACCAGCTATATGTACAATACTATCGGTATCTATACAGAAAAAGAAGAGATAGGCAAAGCATAAAAAGTTGTTCATTACCTGTCCAGCAAGCCTCTCTGTCGCAGTAATGTCAGCGTCTCAGTGAACCTTGCTGGCCGTTCTGCCTTACAGTCGCTCAGGTCCTCCCACAGACAGTGGTAATCTGCCATTCTCTCATCAAACACCACCCCCGTCCCTTTGGGTACAGGCCTTTCCTCCAGGCTCAGTCCACTCAAATCTAGGAGGTCCAGCTCTTTTTCAGCCTTTCTTGCTTTTCTTCCCTTCTTCTTTGCTTCTTGAAGTGACTGAGTGTTTCCCCTCCCCACCCCGGTGGGAGTGACATTCTTCTTTTTGGAACCTCTTCCTTTTTTCTTGCCTGATCCTGTCCCCTTACCCTGCTCGCTATTCTTGTCCTCTGGTGAACTGTCATCTTTCGTCTGGTTTGGTGTGACGACATCAACAATACCTTCAGCTGCAGGTGGAATTGTGGGATGGCGAGGAATGTTTTCAGGGACAGACGGAGAAATACTGCTTGCTTCTGTTGTGCTGTCAAAGCCTTCTGTGGTTGGTTGATTGTCCGATGCTGGAAATGTGATTTGTTCTGCATTCTCCATGCTTGCTGGTTTATCACCTTGGTTGTCATTGCCCCTTGAGACAAGTTGCGCACCAGCAGTTGGCACTGTCACATGTGTGGAAATCGCTGCAATTTCTCCCTGAGAAGTGTAGTCCAGTTCTGGAATGTCTACTGTACTAGTTGGTTGGTTTAGATTTCCAGTTCTGTCAAAGGAAAGCACATTGGAGGATGTCCCATGTTCTCCTGATGATGTTTCTCCATCTTTGGGTGGTGACTGAGGTTGTACACTATCTGTTGGTGGTTGCACATCTCTGCTCAGGGGTTGTAAACTATCTGGCAGTGGTTGCACATCTTTGCCCAGGGGTTGTACAGTATCTGGTGGTGGTTGCACATCACTGCTCAGGGGTTGTACATCTAATGGTGGTTGCACATCTCTGTCCAGGGGTTGTACACTATCTGGTGGTTGTTGTACAGCCCCTTCCATATTTGTTGTTTGATATATGGCAAAGTTATCTTACCACATTCCTATGGCACTGGGATGTAGCGATTGAAGGATCTGAAATTTTGCAATGTACAGTCATGAACAGTTGTAATTATTTGCACCTATGCATATGTGACACGCATGCATGTATGAACACAGTACACACAAACACACTTACATACATACATCCACACATGCACTCACATACACACTGACACTATATCTAAATATGAATATAATCATGAAGTTTAAGATGACAAAACTGTTACGTGAACTTTGCCCAAGTGGCCAGGCCAAGTCCAACAATGAATGGCCACGCCCATCCACGGTCCACCAAACTTTTCCAAATAAAACACACAAATAAAATCAACGATTACTCTATAACGTGCTCTGGATGTGAATAT